>NC_135828.1:25025761-25325761 GCF_964213995.1 Mustelus asterias
CTCACTCACACACACTCTGTCACACACACACTCACACACACACTCACTCACACACACTCTGTCACACACACACTCACACACACACTCACTCACACACACTCTGTCACACACACACTCACACACACACTCACTGACACACACTCACACACACTCACTGACACACACTCACACACACTCACACACACACTCACTGACACACACTCACGCACACTCACTGACACACACGCACACTCACACACTCACTGACACACACTCACACACACTCAGTCACACATACACACACTCACTGATACACACGCACACTCACTCACACACTCACTGACACACACTCACACTCACTGACACACACTCACACACACACTCACTGACACACACTCACACACACTCAGTCACACACACACTCACTGACACACACTCACACTCACTGACACAAACTCACACACACACTCACTGACACACACTCACACACACACACACACACACCTACACACAGGACGAAACCACAATGTTTAAAGCCATCTGATTGGTGCATTTGTAAATGTTAATGGCTGTCAGCTCCCATTTGTCTGCAGAGGCCTCCAAATCTCCCCGCTCGCAGATAAAACACTGGCACCAGGCTCCCTGATTGCCCTTCCTCCCAGTGACACATTTATCTGTGAGCGGCAGTGACAGAGTCCCATCACCCAGCAGCAGACGGTGCGTGGGAGGGGAACGCTCCGTCACCGGGGACAACTTTTATTTCAGGCTGGGCAAACACCAGGGGGCCCCGACCGTCCAGCCGGGGCAGGGAGGGAGGCAATCGCTTTTTAAAAATTTTTTTCGTTCTTTCTTTTTTTTGAAACAAAAATCCCTCTCTCCCGGGATAAAGAAGATAAAGGGGCCAGCGCTGGGTGTGACGGCGGCGCCCTCCTTCCAGCCTCTTAGCCTCTGTACCTCTGACTAAAATGCAACGGCAGCAGAAAGAGAAAAGAAATCAGATTAACAGGAGCCTTCCCGGCATGCTGCACTATGACAAATGATTGACTCCGAACAATATCTGAAATGATCAGGATAAAGCACCGACCATTTCAGGCCTCAGCAGAAATTCAAATTCTAATTAGAGTCCTCACCACGTTCAAAATAAAAATTGTCCCCTTGATATTTTACCCATCAGGTGTCTCTCTCTCTCAGCTCGTTCAGACAAAACGAATAAAGGAAATGATTAAAGTGATAACACAGGCATAAAATTTAAATTATCATGGCATCACATCTGGGATCGCCGAGTGTCACTGTGCTGCCATTTTGCCCCTCACTCGGATTCCAATTTTTCTGCATGAGGTCCAGCGCTCGGGAGAGACGCACACACACACACACACACACACACACACAGAGAAAAAGAAGTATGAAATTAAAGGTGGAGAGCAAAGAGAAGGCAAATAGGCAGCCTTTCAGCTTTAACATTATTAATGACTCTTCAAAAAATGCCCGACTTTCCAATCTCTTGGAGAGTCGCTTGAAGGAGCTTACAGATGAAGCTGACCTTCAGAATGTTCTTTGGTCTTTAGTTAAGAAATTCACTCGCCATTATGGTATCATTAGGGAAACAAGGATAAAATTACTCCATGGTTAATGACCTATAAGATCTCCCACCAAAATTTGTTTCAGATCTAATAAAACTGTGCTTAGCACACTCGAATGAGTTATGAAGACTGTTATGTGGGGTATTAAAATGTGGGAAATAGATTTTTCGAAGCTAAGAGGATCGGACTTTCAAGTAGATAGCAGAATGGAATTTTCTGGGCAATAAATTTTCCCATGTCTCAATTTCATTTTTTTTTTTTCCCCCTGAAAGGTTCGGCCACATTTGATTATCCGAGGCACGCGCTCTCCAAACTTGACAAAATCTTGCCTGAGCAAATGTCCCCAGATTTTTTTTTCTTCTTCTTCTTTTTCCTCTCTTATTTTTTTTGCCGGGGACGCACCTGAGAGGATTTGGACGGAGCAGCGTAACGAGCGAGAGCCGGCGTTAGTTTGGCCAGACAATCGACCATCCAGGGCCTTTCGCCAACCCGCGGGTTTTTTGTTTTGGGCCTTCCCATCTCCGCCGCGCCAACGGGCGTCGAGGCGGCCATTGGCGCGGCGCGCGGCTCGGCGGGCAAGGGGCGGAGAGCGTCGGTGGGAATGTTGCTGGAGGAGAAACGCAAAGGAAAAATAATCGGCTGCGGCGAAGGGCGGGGGAGGGGGGGCGCGGAGGGGGGGAAGGGGAATGAATAAGTGAGGAAAAATATGTCCGCGCGAGGGTAGGACATGATTGCTTCGGGAAGCGAATGAACCCGAGTTTAGGTTAGTGAATAATAGTAAGCACAGCAGCTAGGTGGATGTGAGGTAGTGCAATTTTGCTCTCTTTAAACTTTAATCTTTCCTATTAATTCACTGCAACTGGAGAATGTATGAGAGTTAATGTTCCATGAATGTGTTTCTCACTCCACAATCTCTTTGAGCTAATTACCTTCAGGTGCTAAATAGAGGGAAATTGCAATCCATTTGGATGAGAAAAAATCTCCTTTCATTCCCCAGTGAAGCATTTCTTTGTGTCGTTCAAAAATAAAATTCTGCAGCCCACCCACCCCCCCCCGCAACCCTCCCTCCCGCCTCTTGCGAAAGATTATTGGATGGTGGCGTCGTAAGGGGAGTGGGTGGTGAAGCTGGGGGGGTGGGGGTGAACCCATTCTCAGCCCACAAGCTAATTCTTTCCCTCATGTGTGTGTGTGTGTGTCTTGTCACTTAATTTAACTGAAATAAGAGAATTTTTTTTTGAGGGGCGTTTGAGGGGGAGTGTGGTAGGATTGAAGAAGGGGTTTGGGCTGCCTGCATAGCTAACTCGACCCCGTCATCCTGGGGTCAGGGGTCACGCCGAGGTCACCGGGCGCAGCTCCCGACGACGGGATTTCTTCGCACGGTGTTCGACGGGTGGGAAAATCGTTTAAGAACTGGGGCGGCACGGTGGGCACGGTGGTTAGCACTGCTGCCTCACAGCGTCAGGGAGCCCGGTTCGATTCCCGGCTTGGGTCACCGTCTGTGTGGAGTCTGTGTGTTCTCCCCGTGTCTGCGTGGGTTTCCTCCGGGTGCTCCGGTTTCCTCCCACAGTCTGAAAGACATGCTGGTTAGGGTGCATTGGCCGTGCTAAATTCTCCCTCAGTGTACCCGAACAGGCGCCGGAGTGTGGCAACTAGGGGATTTTCACAGTAACTTCATTGCAGTGTTAATGTAAGCCGACTTGTAACACTAATAAATAAACTATTTTTTAAAACAAAAGTGGCTCCTTTCTCCTCGCCAATATCGAATCTCGTCGTCTTCCCCAGAGTTAAGGCAATTGGAAATTCGACACAACGCCTCCATTTCTTAAGTTTACTTATTAGTGTCACACGTAGGTTTACGATTAACACTGCAATGAAGTTACAGTGAAAATCCCCTAGTCGCCACAGTCCAGTGCCTGTTCGGGTACACGGAGGGAGAATTTAGCACGGCCAATGCACCCTAACCAGCACGTCTTTCGGACTGTGGGAGGAAACCGGAGCACCCGGAGGAAACCCACGCAGACATGGGGAGAACGTGCGGACTCCGCACAGACAGTGACCCGAGCCGGGAATCGAACCCGATCCCTGGCACTGTGGAGGCAGCAGCGCTAACCACTGTGCCACCGTGCCGTCTCAGGGTCGCAGACAGATGGGCAGGATTTTACGGCAACAATCCCACCCAGGCCCCATCCTCGTAACCCCCCGTATTTACCCTGCTAATCCCACGACACTAAAGCTCTGTCTAACACGGCCAATCCATCTAACCTGCACATCTTGTGGACTGTGGGGGGGGGAAACCGGAGCACCCGGAGGAAACCCACGCAGACACGGGGAGAACGTGCAGACTCCGCGCAGACAGCGACCCAAGCCGGGAATCGAACCGGGGTCCCTGGCGCTGTGAGGCAGCAGTGCTAACCACTGTACCAGGCAGAGGTGTGGTGGGGGGAGGGAGGGAGGAAATAAAGGAAGGTTTTCCTTTTAATCTCCCCTTCCTTTTTCTGTTCCTTTATTCTTTGCCGCTAGTCCTTATTGAGTTGTTTAGGCTCGAGCGAAGGAAAAATGTTCTTGAGGCCCCGATGCTCGATAGACCAGCTGGAGTGGGTGGGAACAGCTGAGATTACTCACCTTCAACATTAATTGGTAATCACGATCCATCTGCAAGAGGCAGGGTCATGTACAACCGGTGACCAATAGGGGTGCAAATTACCTCGAGAAAGCCCTGGTAAAACAATATAAACTATGCCACATTAGGACGCCAATGCTTCTGCTGTGAGTGATAACGTTACCATCATAAACTTTAAGGATGAACTAAGTGGCTCGCAAATGTAGCTCCCATGTCACCGCCCCCCCCCCCCCCCCCCCCCCCCCCAGTTAACCGATAGGAGATTAAATTGGCCCATTAAAATGGGAGCACAGAGCCAACCAGATTGAAACCACTTGCCATTTTAATCAGGTGTGATAGAAGCAGGATTGTCCGAGACCCGAACTTCATTTCCACATCCTGCACCCGGGTGGAACTGGATCTTAGCTCTCGACCAATAGCAGAGCAGTGGCGACTGTGATGAAGTGCGCCCCCTGCAGGTTTCACTGCAGGATTTATTCGTGTCCCAAGTCGGCTTACATTAACGCTGCAGTGAAGTAACTGAAAATCCCCTGGTTGCCACACTCTGGCACCTGTTCGGGTACACTGAGGGAGCGAACCACTCCCTGCTAACCCCCACCCCACCCCCTCCACCACCACCCCCCACCCCCACACTCCAGACCCCAATCGGCTTACGCCTTCATCCTCATCACACACTGTCCTTTTTTTATTCATTCGAGGGACACGGGCGTCGCTGGCTGGCTCAGCATTTATTGCTCATCCCTAGTTGCCCTTGAGAAGATGGTGGTGAGCTGCCTTCTTGAATCGCTGCAGTACATGCCTACGTCAACTGGGTAGTGGCAAGACTCATTAGCCAATTGGGTGGCATGGTGGCACAGTGGTTAGCATTGCTCCCTCACAGTGCCAGGGA
Source organism: Mustelus asterias (assembly GCF_964213995.1). NCBI lineage: Eukaryota > Metazoa > Chordata > Chondrichthyes > Carcharhiniformes > Triakidae > Mustelus > Mustelus asterias. The sequence goes on from NC_135828.1 coordinate 25,030,830, forward strand.
GCAGGGTTCGATTCCAGCCTTGGGTCACTGTCTGAGTGGAGTTTGCACGCTCTCCCTGTTTCCTCTGGGTGCTCCAGTTTCCTCCCACAGTCCAAAGATTTGCTGGTTCGGTTGATTGGCCATGCTAAATTGCCCTTTAGTGTCCAAAGATGTGTGGGTTAAGTGAATTGGCCGTGCTAAATTGCCCTTTCGTGTCCAAAGATGTGTAGGTTAGAGTTTACGGGGATAGTGTCTGGGTGAGATTGTTGTTGGTGCAGATTTAATGGGCCAAGTGGCCTCCTTCTGCACTGTAGGGATTCTATGATTCTATGATATGGGACAAGTGCTCGAAAATAGGATTTTCGTGGTAGCTATTGTCGGTGCAGACTTGATGGGCCGAAGGGCCCTTTCTGTGCTGTACATGACTCTAAGATGGAGTGGAAGGAAATGCGAAGTGAAGGGAGACCCGGACGTGAAGGTCTGACATGAAGTTTGAGTAATGGGCCAGGTTTATTCGACTCTCTGTTCCACCGCTGACAGGGTGGGCATTGTGCTGGACAAGGTGGGCATTGTGCCGGACAGGGTGGGCATTGGTAAGGTTGCCCAGTGTGTCCCTCCCGGGTGAGAGCCATGCTTCAAGTACATCAGAAGCTAGCAGTACGAAGATTGGAGTAACCTTCACAGCCTCTGCTGAGTTGCACGTGAAGAGTGTAAGTTGGCTGCAAGTGCCTCTGCAGCAGATGGCAAATCTCTGCAGCTGGCTCCCTGTTGACCCCACGGACCTGCGGAGATGGCTATCCTTCGTCCGTTAGCAGGCAGGAGGTGCCAAAGCCAGTGGGTAGAGTGGTTGGCATAATGGCAGGTGTGGCCAACGTGGCTCAGGTCCCAGCTCATCATCTTGGCGTGCCCTCTTTCATCTTGTGTCACTTCAACCGTGAAAGGCCACATATTTGGGGCTCGGCTGGAAGAGAGAGCCCTGCCTTCACTTTCTGCCCTCCTCTTGTGACAAGCTGCCCTTTGGTGAAAGTTGGGAGTGGAAGAATTCCGTCTTTTCATGTACCGCTTACTCCCCATCTGTTTGGCAGAATTCCTTCAAATGCTTCATTTCTGGAGAACTTTCCAATGAGACAAAGAACAGGTGTGAGACATGGGTTAATATTAAGTGATTTTGGTAAAAGATATGGCAGTGCGCAACGTAAAAAGTTGAAATCAAAAGATCCGGGCCTATGAAAAATCCCTAATCATAGAATGATTAAATAATACAGCACAGAATGGGGCGGCACGGTAGCACAGCGGTTAGCACTGCTGCTTCACAGCTCCAGGGTCTCGGGTTCGATTCCTGGCTTGGGTCACTGTCTGTGTGGAGTGTGCACATTCTCCTCGTGTCTGCGTGGGTTTCCTCCGGGTGCTCCGGTTTCCTCCCACAGTCCAAAGATGTGCGGGTTAGGTTGATTGGCCAGGTTAAAAATTGCCCCTTAGAGTCCTGGGAAGCGAGGGATTAGCGGGTAAAAAAAAAGGGATTAGCGGGTAGGGCCTGGGTGGGATTGTGGTCGGTGCAGACTCGATGGGCCGAATGGCCTCCTTCTGCACTGTAGGGTTTCTATGATTCTTTCTAGAATGAGGCCTTTCTGTCCATCATTCTTCTGCTAGCTCTGTGATACAGCAACCCAGCTAACTCCATTCCCTTCTTTCCCCTGTAATTTTTTTTTTCCTTTCAAATAATTATTTTATTTGTTCATGGGATTCGGGCCTTGCTGGCTGGGTCAGCATTTATTGCCCATCCCTAATTGCCCCTTGAGAAGGTGATGGTGAGCCTCCTTCTTGAACCGCTGCAGTCCATGTGGATTAACTTCACCCACGGTGCTGAATCATATCCGATTCCCTTTTCAATGCTACTATTGAGTCTGCTTCCGCCACCCCCTTAGGCAGTGGATTGCAGCTCACAACAACTCACGGTCAAGGGCTGTTTGTGATATATATATAAATGACTTGGAGGAAGATGTAGCTGGTGTGATCAGTAAGTTTGCGGACGACACGAAGATTGCTGGAGTTGTGGATAGTGATGAACATTGTCAGAGAATACAGTAGGATATAGATAGGCTGGAACATTGGGCGGAGAAATGGCAGATGGAATTTAATCCAGATAAATGCGAAGTGATGCATTTCGGTAGATCTAATGTAAGGGAGAGCTATACAATAAATGGCAGAACCATCAGGAGTATAGACGCACAGAGGGACCGGGTGTACAAGTCCACAGATCCTTAAAGGTGGCAGCACAGGGTGGTGAAGAAGGCATATGGCATGCTTGCCTTTATTGGACGGGGCATAGAATATAAAAGTTGGCATATGATGTTGCGGCTGTATAGAACGTTGGTTAGGCCACATTTGGAATACTGCGTCCAGTTCTGGTCGCCACACTACCAGAAGGACGTGGAGGCTTTGGAGAGAGTACAGAAAAGGTTTACCAGGATGTTGCCTGGTATGGAGGGTCTTAGGTATGAGGAGAGATTGGGTAAACTGGGGTTGTTATCCCTGGAAAGACGGAGGATGAGGGGCTACCTATTAGAGGTGTATAAAATTATGAAGGGCATAGATAGGGTGAACAGTGGGAAGCTTTTTCCCAGGTCGGAGGTGACGAACACAAGGGGTCACAGGTTCAAGGTGAGGGGGGCAAGGTTCAACACAGATGTCAGGGGGACGTATTTTACACAGAGGGTGGTGGGGGCCTGGAATGCACTCCCAAGCAAGGTGATTGAGGTGGACACGCTGGGATCATTTAAGACTTATCTAGATAGCCACATGAACGGACTGGGAATGGAGGGATACAAACGAATGGTCTAGTTGGGCACATGAGCGGCGCAGGCTTGGAGGGCCGAAGGGCCTGTTCCTGTGCTGTATTGTTCTTTGTTCTTTGAATCAATCTGCAGTGCAGAAGGAGGCCATTCAGCCCATCAGGTCTGCACTGACTTTCTTGCCTTTATGGATCTTCAGGTAAGCGTTCTCCAAGGCGGCCTTCACGACACGCGACAGCGCAGAGTCGCTGAGCAGAAACTGATAGCCAAGTTCCGCACACATGAGGACGGCCTAAACCGGGATGTTGGATTTATGTCACATTATCAGTAAGCCCCACAGCTTTCCCCCTGATCTTGCAGAATCTCACTAGCTGTTCTGTCTGGAGACAATACACATCTCTTTAACCTGTGTTGAATGCTCCCTCCACCCACATTGTCTGTACCTTTAAGACCTGGCTGGCTGTAGAGATTTGCATTCTAATTAGTATTCTGTAACTTGATTTCTGTGTCTGTGCACTGTTGGAGAACAGATATCCACTCCATCTGACGAAGGAGCTGTGCTCCGAAAGCTTATGGTATTTGCTACCAAATAAACCTGTTGGACTTTAACCTGGTGTTGTGAGACTTCTTACTGACTTTCTGACAGAGCATTTTACCCAGGCTCACTCCATCCCCACACCCCATGTATTCACCATGGCCAATCCATGGCATGAATGTTACTTGCCACTAGTCAACCGAAGTCTGGATATTGTCCAGGTCTGGTTGCGTTTGGACATGTGCTGCCTCAGTATCTGAGGAGTCGCGAACGGTGCTGAACGTTGTACAATCATCGGCGAACATCCCCACTTCTGACCTTCTAAAGGAAGGAAAGTCATTGATGAAGCATGTTTGGGTCCAGGACACTAATTGCTTAACAAAAACTTACCTTAGTTTTGAAATGTTTACTAGACCCCGAGCCCCGGCAATGTCACAAGGGAGAATGTTTCAAATATTCACCACCATTTGTGTGCAGAAGAATCATCTAATATCACCCTTTGAGCTATCTAAACCTAAGTACCTCTCCCTGTTCTGGTGTCCCCCATCAGATTAAATACTCCGTTACGTCCTTTTATTTGTCTGAATCATCCTTTAATTATCTTCAACACTGTTTAGTTACCTTCATTATTTGAATTTAGTTGACTCTTCCACTTCACTTTGAAGGAGTTTTGCCAATATTCCAAATCAGGGGGACGGGACTGTGTGAAAAGTCAGAGCAGGTAACCGATGAGTCGCGACAAACTGGCCTGCCCTGACTCCATCCTGCTGATTGAATGATGGGGTGAAGAGGTGATGTGAATATCTTAAATATTCCTCCCAAGGGAAGCCACAGCTCTTGTTGCAAGGCAGGCAATTCTTACCTCTCTGGATCCTGTTCAATAATTCACACCTGGCGTTGAAGCCACGTGTTCACCCGTGTTCCTGAAACCGCAAACTGGCGCAGAGTTCACACAAGGCCAAAGGTTTACAAAATCATTTCCTTCCACACTCCAACCATGTGTGGGTTAGGTGGATTGGCCATGCCAAATTGCCCCTTATTGTCAGGAGGACTAGTAAGGTAAATGCATAAAGTTATGGGGATAGGACCTGGGTGGGATTGTTGTTAGTGCAGGCATGATGGGCCGAATGGCCCACGTAGACATGGCCGGAATCGAACCCAGGTCCTTGGCACTGTGAGCACGGGTAGCACAGTGGTTAGCACTGCTGTCTCACAGCACCAGGGACCTGAGTTCGATTCCCAGCTTGGGTCACTGTCTGTTTGGAGTTTGCACGTTCTCCCCGTGTCGGCGTGGGTTTCCTCCGGGTGCCCCGGTTTCCTCCCACAGTCTGAAAGATGTGTTGGTTAGGTACAGTGACCTGAACAGAATGTGGCGACTAGGGGAATTTCACAGTAACTTCATTGCAGTGTTAATGTAAGCCTTACTTGTGACTAATAAATAAACTTTTAAAAAAATTAACATGATTTGATTTGTTCAAAAAGCACATGGGGCAAAAATGAAGGAAATGTTCTCCAGCTGTTTATAGAATCCCTACAGTGCAGAAGGAGGCCATTCAGCCCATTGAGTCTGAACCAGCAACAATCCCACCCAGGCCCTATCCCCATAACTCTATGCATTTACCCTACTAGTCCCCCTGACACTAAGGGGCAATTTAACATAGCCAATCCACCGAACCCGCACATGGTTGGAGTATGGGAGGAAACCGGAGCAGCCGGGGGAAACCCATGCAGACACGGGGAGAACGTGCAGATTCCGCACAATGACCCAAGCCGTGAATCGAAACCGGGTCTCTGGTGTTGTGAGGCAGCAGTGCTAACCACTGTGCCACCGTGACGCACCACTGACACCCAACAACTCCAGATACATGGCAACCTTCAGTTCCCCTTCCATTGTCAGAATTCTATCATAAGAATCTTCCTTATTTCCATGCAAACTATCAAAGATCTGTAGCGCCTTTTGCCATCACTTTTCCATCTTTCCCAATGTGCGTCCCACAGGGTAGGCACAGAGAGGTTGTTTTACTGGGGCGGAGTCCTCCGGTCTCGTCTGTGGTGGGATCCATTGCGGGCGAGAACCAAATCTTTGCCGCTCCAGCCAAAACGCCGTTCACTTTCACGGGGAAATCCCAACCGCGAACGAGCCCAAAATATCTTGACCAAAGTGGGGGTCAATCATTTAGAAATGTAGCAACATAAAGAATAGGTACAGCAGGAGGCCATTCGGCCCTTCGAGCCTGCACCACCCTTCAATATGATCATGGCTGATCCTGCACTTTCAGTATCCCACTCCCGCTTTCTCTCCATTCCCCTTGATCCCTTTAGCCGCAAGGGCCATGTCCAGCTCCCTCTTGACCATATCTAACGAACTGACCCCAACAGCTTTCTGTGGCAGAGAATTCCACAGGTTCACAAGTCTCTGAGTGAAGAAGTTCTTCCTCATCTCAGTCCTGAATGGTTCACCCCTTATTCTTAAGGTAGCCATGATATGGAGATGCCGGCATTGGACTGGAGTGAGCACAGTAAGCAGTCTCACAACACCTGATGAAGGAGCAGCGCCCCGAAAGCTCATAATTCCAAATAAACCTGTTGGACTTTAACCTGCTGTTGTGAGACTTCACACTGTGCCCTTATTCTTAGACTGTGACCTCGGGTTCTGGATTTCCCCAACATCAGGAACATTTTTCCCACATCAAGCCTGTCCAGTCCCATCAGGATTTTATATGTTACTCTGAGATCCCCTCTCGTATTTCTAAATTCCAGTGAGTACAAGCCCAGTCAATCCAGTCTCTCTTCACATGTCAGTCCTGCCACTCTGGGAATCAGTCTGGTGAACCTCCGCTGGATTCCCTCAATAGCAAGAATGTTCTTCCTCAGACTCGGAGACCAAAACTGCTCATAATAGTCAAGGTGTGGCCTCACCAATGGCCTGTAAAACTGCAGCAAAACATCCTTACTCCTATGCTTAAATTCTCTTGCTATGAAGGCCAGCATGCCATTAGCTTTCCCCACCACCTGCTGTACCTGCATGCCAACTTCAGCGACTGTTCCACCATGACACCCAGGTCACGTAGCACTTCCCCTTTTCCAAAACTGTCACCATTCAGATAATGATCTTCCTTCCTGGTTTTGCCACCAGAGTGGATAAGCTCACATTTATCCACATTACATTGCATTTCCCAAATATTTGTCCACTCAGACAGCCTGTCCAAGTAACCCTGCAGCCTCTTAGCATCCTCCCCACAGCACACGCTGCCACCCAGCTTAGTGTCACCTGCAAATTTGGAGATATTGCATTCAATTCCTTCGTCCAAATCATTAATATATATTGTGAATAGCTGGGGTTGCAGCTCTGAACCCTGTGGTACCCCACTTGGGTATTAGGACTGAGACGGGGAGAAATTTCTTCACTCGCACAAGTCTTTGGAATTCTCCACCCTAGTGTCTTCTGGACACTCCATCGTTGAATATATTTAAGGATGAGATGGATGGATTATTAATCCCTCAGGAAATGAACAGATATGGGGGGGGGGGGGAACGGGCAGGTAGGTGGAGTTGAGCCAGAAGATGAGCCCTGATCGTACTGAATGGCAGAGCAGATTCGACAGGCCGTCTGGTCTACTCCTGCTTTGATTTATTATGTTGCTGTCATGAAAAACTCAACAGGAATCCCTGAATTGGAGATTCAGAAAGTTGACAAGCTTGTACCTGAGCCCCTTACTGTGCTATCGTATCGCAGGTCAAGGTTGGGGTAGGGTGAACATTAAAACTCGAGTGCGGATTTCATTATCCATCGATCTCGCTGAGCGACTCCTGGAGATGTGCTCACTGGTTAGTGCCGCCCCCCTGTTAGAATTTAAATTTGACCCCCTCTCTCACTCCTTGCCCAGCACCTTAGACTATATGAACAAGGAGCAGGAATAGGCCATTCGGCCCCTCGAGCTTACTCCACCATTTAATAAGATCGTGGCTGATCTGACAGCTATCTCAAATCAGTATACCGCCTCCACTCACCCGATAACCTATCACCCCGCCTTCACATATCAAGCACCTCTGCCTTAAAAATATTCAAATGGCGGCATGGTGACACAGTGGTTAGCACTGCTACCTCACCACGCCAAGGAGTGGGTTCAAATCCAGCCTCGGTTCACTATCTGTGCCGAGTCTGCACGTTCTCCCCATGTCTGCGTGGGTTTCCTCCAAGTGCTCCGGTTTCCTCCCACACTGCAAAGATGAGCAGGTTAGATAGATTGGTCATGCTAAAATGCCCATTATGGTCCAATGATGAGTAGCTTAGTGGGGGATTAATGGGGGAAATGGGTGGGGTTACAGGGATGGGGCTTGGGTGGGATTGCATATGTATATGCCAAAAGCCTTCTTCACCACCTAGTCCACCTGTGGCTTCGCTTTCAAGGAGCTATGAACCTGTACCCCTAGATCTCTTTGTTCTATAACGCTCGCCAACACCCTTCCATTCACTGAGGAACTCCTGCCCTGGTTCGATCAACCAAAATGCTTCACCTCACATTTATCCAAATGAAACCCCATCTGCCATCCATCAGCCCACTGGCCCAATTGATCAAGATCCCGTTGCAATCCTAGATAACTTTCTTCACTGTCCACTGTGCCGCCAATCTTGGTGTCACATGCAAACTAACTAACTTCCTGCAGGATACTCAATCTCGTGTGCCTCCTGAGTTTTGTCCATCCAACCCCCCACCAAAGCTCAATTGCCCTTCCAGGGAATCGGAGCGGGCGGGGGATGGACCACGGAAAGGTCCGTTGACCTCGGGCAGGATTTTCCGGTTTTGGGGCGAGCGAGGCAGGAAAATCCCGCCTGTTGGATTTTTCAGCCTCTGGTTTAAACTCCCTGCTCCAGTGCGACTTATACATGGGAGATGGTTACAATCAGTTTGAGATCATCTAATGGACTGAGACCACTCTCTTTCCACTCAGAATTTTCCCATAGACAGAGAGGGTCTCCAGTGCAGCCAATGCAGTGCTGGAGGAATTGGATTTGGGGAGTGTGTGAGGGGTGACGGGTTGTTGCTGTTTTCCTGTATTTTTTTAACAGCTGTGACATATCTCAAGGCATCGGGGGGAGGGGAGTCTTTCACCCAGTCTGCCACCACAGCCAGCACCCCCCTGCCGCAGCCTCCAATCAATTTCCCGAAGCAATGGACCCGACTTCTGTTAATACTCCACCCCCAGCCATTGGACAACATTCCCACTGTCTCGGGTACATTCTCCCGAGTGTTTGAGCCTCTCGGTTGTTGTTCAGTAACGGAGACAGGAGTTCTGCTCCTTCAAAACCTTTCTTTGAACCAACTCCACATACAATTCTCCCCAACACCCAGTGCCACCTGTAACTCCTTTGGACTTCTATTGGGTAACTGACATCAAATTAGGACTTAATTGGAAAGTCTGTTAACACATTCCTAACACTGAGTCATCCATTCCGAATCGGGAAACTTTGCCAGTGGTGAGTAAAAGGGCGGCATGAACAAGTTGGGCCGAAGGGTCTGTTTCCATGCTGTAAACCTCTATGACACTAATTCCAGGTCAATTGTGGAGGCTATTGACCTCGTAATGAATCATGTGAGTTCGGGTTCGATACGTTCTGATAAATTGGCCTTCGTTGCATCGCGTTTATCACCTTTAAAAGCCTTGGATTGGAATTTTACTAAATCGCATCTATAAAAACACCAAGTAAATTCTGTGTGACCCTTGCTTTCCAATCTGGTCACCTCATAAAGGACTCTAGTTAATTCATGAGGCATGACCCCCTGTTGCTTATAAAACTGGGCTGACTACCCCTTATGGTCTTTATGTCCCTACAATGAAACTTTAAAATGCTCTTGAGCACTCTCCAAGTGCCGGTGGTGGGAGGGCTGGAGGGTACGTTGTGTCTCTCTGCTTCATTTAGATTTGGGAATGGATTGAAACACTCTCCTCTCTTCAGAAACACTCCTTTGCATTTAAAGAGTTTTGAGAAATATTAATCGGAGCTTTTCCATCTTCCTCATTCATTCCCTTTGAGATTATCTGGTGGATGGATCTTGCCCAGTAATACAGAAGCTCACTCCGCATTTATTTTGACGAGAATTTGTCTTCAATCTTCGTTTTTTTGTGGACCAAATAATCTGCCCTTTCCTGACTATCCCCCTGATATCTTCCCAGTGAATCCCTGAAAGGCTATTTGGGTTTTCATGGTCAACGTATGATAGCGCCTTTAACGCCTTTTGCAATGCCTGATGGGATGTGGCATGGTGGTTAGCACTGCTGCCTCCCAGCGCCAGGGACCCGGGGGGGGGGGGGGGTTCGATTCCAGCCTCAGCTGACTGTCTTGGGTGGAGTTTGCGCATTCTCCCCGTGTCTGCATGGGTTTCCTCCGGGTTCTCCAATTTCCTCCCACAGTCTGGTTAGGTGGATTGGCCATGGTAAATTGCCCCTTAGTGTCCAAAGAAGTGCAGGTTAAGTGGATTGGCCATGGTAAATTGCCCCTTAGTGTCCAAAGATGTGCAGGTTAGGTGGATTGGCCATGGTAAATTGCCTCTTAGTGTCCAAAGATGTGCAGGTTAGGTGGATTGGCCATGGTAAATTGCCTCTTAATGTCCAAAGATGTGCAGGTTAGGTGGATTGGCCATGGTAAATTGCCTCTTAGTGTCCAAAGATGTGCAGGTTAGATGGATTGGCCATGCTAAGTTGCACCTCAGTGTCCAAAGATGTGTCAGTTAGGTGGATTTACCATGGTAAATCGAATAGGATAGGAGGGTGGGCCTGGGTAAGATGCTCTTTCGGAAAGTCGATGTTGACCCAATGGGCTGAATGGCCTCCTTCTGCACTGTAGGGCGTCTATGGGTTCTTTGGAAAGGAATGATATGGGAAGCACAGCACACCTGTCACAAAATCTGTCCCAAGTTTTCTTGCATTAACTTAAGATGGAAAAATTCCAAGGCTTTGGAGAGGGTACAGTGCAGAATGATTGGGATAATAGCAGGGTAGAGGGACTGAAGAATGTAGTGAGATTATAAATGCTGAAATTGTTTTTCATAGTGCGGAGAAAGTTTAATAGAGATGTTTAAAATTAGGAGACGTTTTGACAGGAGAATTGAATAGTCAAAGGACAGAGATTTAAGATAAATGGAGATTGTGGTTGGTGCAGACTCGATGGGCCAAATGGCCTCCTTCTGCACTGTAGAGATTCTATGAACGAAGGGGCAGATGGAGTCTGAGTTTAGTCCTCCAGTGCCTCTGACAGTGCAGAACTCCCTCAGCAACACTCGAATGTGCCAATTAGATTCGGCGTTGGAAGTCGCAAATACTGATTGAGAACTAGCCCCTGCATTTAAAATCATAGAATCCTACAGTGCAGAAAGAGGCCATTCGGCCCAGCGAGCATGTACTGACAACAGTCCCACCCAGGCTCTATCCCCATAACCCCACGTATTTACCCTAATAATCCTCATGGCACTAAGGGGCAATTTAGCATGGCCATTCCACCTAATCTGCACATTTTTGGACACTAAGGGTCAATTTACCATGACCAATCCACCTAACCTACACATCTTTGGACACGAAGGGACAATTTAGCATGACCAATCCACCTAACCAGGATGTCTTTCAGATTGTGGGAGGAAACCGCAGCACCCAGAGGAAACCCACGCAAACATGGTGAGAACGTGCAAACTCCGCACAGACAGTCACCCGAGGCCGGAATCGAACCTGGGCCCCTGGCGCTGAGAGGCAGCAGTGCTCACCACTGTGCCGCCGTGCCGACCTTGTAAATGATCCGTTTGAAAACAGTGTGAGAATCGAGCTGGACTGCGTTCTACCTTTGCAGACAGTGCCGTACATTGTAGGACGCACTTCAGACCAGTGAGCAGGGCATTGCGAGGTCTCCAAGTGTGCTTATCGTGAGGCCTGACCCCTTTTCTTATTCATCTCACTGTAGAAATAATCATGACAACCAATGTATTCGTTTACTTGCAATTTATCCATGCCCTCAGTTAAATATTAAATGGAATATAAAATCTGCCCAGGTACCTGCTCCCTGTGTTGTACAATCGCTCAGCACCTCTCTGAGATTGCTTGCTTTTATCTCTTCCTTTCAAGAGTCCCTGATCAGCCCACATTACCTCTGAGTTATTGAGAATCCCCTGTGATTATCAGATTACAGTAATTACAGCCTCCCTACTTTGCCTACTCGCTGCCTCTTTACCTTTTCACCTTGAGCTGCCAGTCGATAGCAGCTGTCAATTATTACTTTGTTCCCTTATCATTACTAATTTCCACTCAAATTGCTTCTGCTGTTCCGCCATCCTTTACCAAACGGCACCACTCCCCCCAATCTCGCCGAGATCTTTGTCTGCCGTGTGTCTTGCTCTACCTCCTGCTCACAGCATGTTGTGACACTGTTTCTCCCTCACTGTGTCCGCTGCTAATCACTTTTACTCACTCCCAACTCTTTGGCAATATAACACGACCAGTGTTCAACACATTCCTGTTTTCCCATCAAAACTTCTAAAATTCTAACAGGATTATATAGGGATAGAAACATAGAAAAACTACAGCACAAAACAGGCCCTTCGGCCCCACAAGTTGTGCCGAACATATCCCTACCTTTTTGGCCTACCTATAACCCTCCATCCTGTTAAGTCTCATGTACTCATCCAGGAGTCTTTTAAAAGACCCTATTGAGTTTGCCTCCACCCCACTGACGGCAGCCGATTCCACTCGCCCACCACCCTCTGTGTGAAAAACTTCCCCCTAACATTTCCCCTGTACCTACCCCCCAGCACCTTAAACCTGTGTCCTCTCATAGCAGCCATTTCCACCCGGGGAAAAAGCCTCTGCGAGTCCATCCGATCTATGCCTCTCAACATCTTATATACCTCTATTAGGTCTCCTCTCATCCTACGTCTCTCCAAGGAGAAAAGACCAAGCTCCCTCAGCCTATCCTCATAAGGCATGCCACTCAATCCAGGCAATATCCTTGTAAATCTCCTCGGCACCCTTTCAATCTTTTCCACATCCTTCCTGTAATGGGGCGACCAGAACTGAGCACAGTACTCCAAGATAGGGATAGGGATGTTTTGCTACAATTGTATAGGGCGTTGGTGAGGCCACACCTGGAGTATTGTGTGCAGTTTTGGTCTCCTTATCTAAGAAAGGATGTCCTTGCTATAGAGGGAGCGCAGCGAAGGTTTACCAGGCTGATTCTTGGGATGGCAGGTCTGTCTTATGAGGAGAGACTAAATCAATTAAGATTATATTCACTGGAGTTTAGAAGCGTGAGAGGGGATCTCATAGAAACTTATAAAATTCTAACAGGGTTAGACAGGGTAGATTCAGAAAGAATGTTCCCGATGGTGGGGGAGTCCAGAACTGGGGGTCATAGTTTGAGGATAAGGGGTAAACCTTTTAGAACTGAGGTGAGGAGAAATGTCTTCACCCAGAGGGTGGCGAATGTGTGGAATTCACTATCACAGAAAGCAGTTGAGGCCAAAATCTTGAGTGTTTTCAAGAAGAAATTAGATACCGCTCTTGGGGCTAAAGGGACCAAGGGATATGGAGGGGAAGGGGGAGAATCAGGATATTGAATTTGATGATCAGCCATGATCATAATGAATGGTGGAGCAGGCTCGAAGGGCCGAATGGCCTCCTCCTGCTTCTAGTTTCAATGTTTCTATTTGATCTTTCTATTACGTTGACATCCCCCCCTCTCCCCGCTTTACCTTATTCTCTCTTTTAACACTTTGTCAGCAATAACCATTTTCTCCTCCATGTTTCACAAAGGTTGAGGCTCTTGTCTGTGCTGTGCAGTTTAAATAAAGTCCACTCACTGATTCCAGCTTCCTAGTCATTTGGCTCCACACCCCCGTGCATAAGTGATCCCCGTAACCCCACTTACCCCTCCAATCTACACGGCTTGGGACACTAACAAACGATTTTGATTTTTTTTATACCATGGCCAATCCACCTATTCCGCATGTCTTTCGGACTGTGGGAGGAAACTGAAGCATCCAGAGGGAGCCAACGCAGACACGGGGAGAACGTGCAGATTCCACACAGACAGTGACCCAAGCCGGGAATCGAACCCGGATCCCTGGCACCGTGAGGCAGCAGTGCCAACCACTGTGCCACCGTGTCGCCCCTGTACTATAAATGCATTGTCATTTCCCTCCTATTGTTGTTGGAAAGGGATCTGGATGCTGAGTATTTTCCTGCAAAGGTTGTTCTACATTTCGAAGTTTAATGTTTATTTATTAGTGTCACCAGTAAGGCTTACATTCACACTGCAATGAAGTTACTGTGAAAATCCCCTAGTCGCCACACTCTGGCACCTGTTCGGGTACACTGAGGGAGAATTTAGCTTGGCCAATGCACCCTAACCCAGCACGTCTTTCAGACTGTGGGAGGAAACCGGATCACCCAGAGGAAACCCACGCAGAGAATGTGCAGACTCCGCACATTCTTTGGACACAACGGGACAATTTAGCACGGCCAATCCAGCTAATCCACACATCTTTGGACTGTGGGAGGAAACCGGAGCAGACACGGAGGGGACGTGCAGACTCCGCACAGGCAGTGACCCAAACCGGGAATCGAACCCGGGTCCCTGGCGCTGTGAAGCAGCAGCGCTCACCAGCACATTCTATACAATCTATACATTTCCTCCCATCAGCATGCAGTCTATCTATTTCTCGTGTGAAATCCTGTGCACCTCCTCACTTCAGTCAGAATCCTTGCTGTCTATTCCATGTCTCCCGAGCTGTCCATTCATGTAAATCTCCACACGTGAGTTCCTGTGTATCAGCCCGTGTAATTTCCTGACTGTGTCAATACACCTTTGTATCCATAATGTGTAGCCTTGCATATCCAATTGCAATAATGCTTGTGTGTCTGTTCCTGTAATTCCCCACATACCTGTTCATGTGGATCTTTGACTAGCTCCGTCTCAACCCGTGTGTCCATCTGCACAACTCCCGAATCTACCTCTATGTGGGAGAATGATCGCGACATTCCAGCCACAATCATTTGTGGTAACCCCATTCATATTTGCTTCTGAGAGCTTCGATCATTGGCATTTAATCTTCAGTTGGATGAGATTCCTTGTCCCCTCATTCACCCGACATAGATAGCACGAAGGAAATAGGTTACACTTCTGAAAGTGGGACCTTCCTCAACCCTCCATCTTCAGCAAGAGGTTATATCTTCATACACCAACACTCACTGACACTGCCAACTTCCCGCAGGAGCAGTAAGGTACCAGGTGAGACCACACATTACTGGAGCCCGAAATAACACCCAGGAGATTCAGGGGCCCCTGTAAGAGCTGTCTACGGATTCCAGTAGCCCTGGACTGAAGGGATCAAAGTGTCTGCCTCCCCAGGGAAAATGGTGCAATCGCTATCCCTGATAATAGCACAGTGGCTAGCACTGCTGCTTCACAATGCCATGGACCCGGGTTCAATCCCGGCCATGGGTCACTGCCTGTGTGGAGTCTGCACGTCCCCCCGCCGTATCTGCTCCGGTTTCCTCCCACAGCCCAAAGATGTGCAGATTAGGTGGATTGGCCGTGCTAAATTGCTCCTTAGTGTCCAAAGATGTGCAGGTTAGGTGGATTGGTCATGCTAAGTTGCTCCTTAGTGTCCAAAGATGTGCAGGTTAGGTGGATTGGTCATGCTAAGTTGCTCCTTAGTGTCCAAAGATGTGCAGGTTAGGTGGATTGGTCATGCTAAGTTGCTCCTTAGTGTCCAAAGATATGCAGGTTAGGTGGATTGGCCATGCTAAATTGCCCCTTAGTGTCCAAAGATGTGCAGGTTAGGTGTATTGGATCATAGTAAATTGCTCCTTAGTGTCCAAAGATGTGCAGGTTAGGTGGATTGGCCATGCTAAATTGCTCCTAGTGTCCAAAGATGTGCAGGTTAGGTGGATTAGTCTCAATAAATGGTAAATAGCGGGCGGGCGGGGAGGGGACTGTGGGCCCAGGTAAGATGGTTTGTCGGTGTGTGAGTGCAGACTCAATGGGCTGAATGGCCTCCTGCTGTACTGTAGAGATTCTAGGGTTCTGTATCTACTGTGCCTGTTACTTTCCCTCCCTTGCTCACTTTCTCTGCAAGGTTAAACATTCCTATTTTCACTAATTCTAGCAAGGCGGATTGGAAGAACCTGCCGAAAATCTCAGCTGCTTCCCGACTCTCCATCCCACATGGTCTTCCGATTTCCCCCCGCAGTGTCGGTCATGCCTCAGGGGCAGAACTCTCACCTTCGAGTCACAGCGTTCTACCTTCCAGTCGCCAGCGCTTTAGCCAAGGCAGACATTCCACTGTCGCACTGGGGGAGGGCAGTATTGAGATGGCAAAATGGGGCCCCCAACCAAGGTTGCAAAAGGCCCCCAGGTACTCTCATGAGGAAGAGTCGGGGAGCTATTCTTTGTGCCCTGACCAATATTCATCCCTTAATCAGCATCACGAAACCAGATTATCTGGTTATTAATCTTTGCCTTCGTGGGATCTTGCTGTGCAAATGATGGCCACTGCATTTCCGCCATTATGAATCGCGGAAAGTCAGTATGAAAGCACAGAATGCAATAAAAAAGGCAAATGGAATGTTTGGGCTGGATTTTTAAAATAGAGAAGCGTTGCTGCAATTGTGTAGGGTGTTGGTGAGGCCACGTCTGGAGGATTGTGTCCAGTTTTGGTGTCCTTATTTGAGGAAGGATGTGGGTGACATTGGAGACAGTTCAGAGGAGGTTCACCAGATTGATTCCGGGGATGAAAAGGTTGACGTAAGAGGAGAGATTAAACAGTTTGGACTTAGAACCACTGAATCCCGACAGTGCAGAAGAAGGCCATTCGGCCCATCGAGCCTGCACCGACAGCAGTCCCACCCAGTAACCCCTGTTAATCTCTGTGACACTAAGTGGCAATTAATTTAGCATGGCCAATCCACTTAACCCGCAGATCTTCAGACTGTGAGAGGAAACCGGAGCACCCGGAGGAAACCCACGCAGACACGGGGAGAATGTGTAAACTCCACAATGAAGTGACCGAGGCTGGAATCGTACCCAGGTCCCTGGAGTTGTGAGGCAGCAGTGCTAACCACTGTGCCACCATGCCAATTTTACACTCAATGGAGTTTAGAAGGATGCGAAGGGAATGGATCGAGATATATAAAATTTGAAAAGCCATTGATAAAGTAAATGTAGACCAAATGTTCCCTCTTGTGGGGCAATCTGGAACAAGAGGTCACAGGTATAGGCTGAGAGGCAGTAGATTTAACACTGAGATGAGGAGGAACTACATCTTGACTTTGAGAGTCAGGGTTCCTGTTATATCATTGGCGGGGTAATGGGGGGTGGGGGGGGGTGGGGATCAGGGGTGTACCGTCTCAGTGGCAGGACTTGCTGTGCACAGGGAATGGGGAGCGAAGGCCGGGTTGAGACAGGGTGACCCCCCCACCCACCTCAACCCTCCACCCTGTCCTGTGGGAGCATGGAGAGGAACCAGCTGGGAGCTGCACTCGACCCCGGCTCAACTCCTCCCAAGGCAAGGAATCATAGAATCCCTTCAGTGCAGAAGGAGGCTGTTCAGCCCATTGAGTCTGCACCGATTCTCTCCCACAGAGTATCTTACCCAGGCCCAACCACCCCCAGCCCCACCCCCACCCTATCCCCATAAACCCATGCATTTACCATGGCTAATCCACCTAACCTGCACATCTTTGGGACACGAAGGGGCAATTTAGCATGGCTAATCCACCTAACCTGCACATCTTTGGATACGAAGGGGAAATTTAGCATGGCCAATCCACCTAACCTACACATCTTTGGACACTAAGGGGCAATTTAGCATGGCCAATCCACTTAACCTGCACATCTTTGGACACTAAGGGGCAATTTAGCATGGCCAACCCCCCTAACCTACACATCTTTGGACACTAAGGGGCAATTCAGCATGGCTAATCCACCTAACTTGCATATCTGTGGACACTAAGGGGCAATTTTGCATAGCCAATTCAGCTAACCTGCACGTCTTCGGACACAAGGGGCAATTTTGCATGGCCAAACCGCCTGACCTGTACATCTTTGGACACTGAGGGACAACTTACCATCGTCAATCCACCTAACCCGCACATCTTTGAGCAGTAGGAAGAAACCAGAGCACCCAGAGGAAACCCACGGAGATATGGGGGGAACGTGCAAACTCCACACAGACAGTGACCCAAGCCGGGAATCGAACCCGGGTCCCTGGCATTATGAGGCAGCAGTGCTAACCCGCTGTGCCACCGTGCTGCCTACAGAGAGGTGAGGCTGCAAGCTCACAGTTAGTAGAAAAGAACTTAAACAGGGAGTTAGAAGGGCAAAAAGGGGTCACGAAATGTCCTTGGCAGACAGGATTAAGGAGAATCCTAAGGCATTTTATACATACGTTAGGAACAAGAGGGTTGTTAGGGAAAGAATCGGACCTCTCAGAGACAAAGGAGGGGAATTATGCTTAGAACCAAAGGAAGTAGGTGAGATCCTAAACGAATACTTTGCATCAGTATTCACAAAGGAGAGGGACATGTTGACTGGCAGTGTCTCAGAGAGACGTGTTGACCCGTTAGAAACAATCTCAATTACAAGGGAGGAAGTGTTAGGTTTTTTAGGAAACATTAAGACAGACAAATCCCCAGGGCCGGATGGCATCTATCTTAGACTCCTCAGGGAGGCAAGAGATGAAATTGCTGGGCCTCTAACAGAAATCTTTGTCTCTTCACTGGACACAGGTAAGGTCCCAGAGGATTGGAGGATAGTAAATGTGGTCCCGTTATTTAAGAAGGGTAGCAAGGATAACCCGGGTAATTATAGGTCGGTGAGCTTGACGTCTGTGGTAGGGGAATTGTTGGAGAAGATTCTTAGAGATAGGATATATGCGCATTTAGAACTGCATAATCTCATTAGCGATAGACAGCATGGTTTTGTACGAGGGAGGTCATGCCTCACAAATTTGGTTGAGTTTTTTGAGGAGGTGACAAAAATGATTGACAAGGGAAGGGCTGTGGATGTCGTCTATATGGATTTTAGTAAAGCGTTTGACAAGGTCCCTCATGGCAGGCTGGTGCAAACGGTTAAATCTCACGGGATTAAAAGTGAGCTTGCTAGATGGGTGGTGAACTGACTTAGCCATAGAAGACAGAGGGTAGCAGTGGAGGGGTCTTTTTCCATTTGGAGGTCTGTGACTAGTGGAGTTCTGCAGGGCTCTTTACTGGGACCTCTGCTGTTTGTGATATATATACAAATGATTTGGAGGAAGATGTAGCTGGTGTGATCAGTAAGTTTGTGGACGACACGAAGATTGCTGGAGTTGCGGATAGTGATGAACATTGTCAGAGAATACGCAGGATATAGATAGGCTGGAACATTGGGCGGAGAAATGGCAGATGGAATTTAATCCAGATAAATGCGAAGTGATGCATTTCGGTAGATCTAATGTAAGGGGGAGCTATCCAATAAATGACAGAACCATCAGGAGTATAGACACACAGAGGGACCTGGATGCACAAGTCCACAGATCCTTAAAGGTGGCAGCACAGGTGGAGAGGGTGGTCAAGAAGGCATATGGCATGCTTGCCTTTATTGGACGGGGCATAGAATATAAAAGTTGGCATATGATGTTGCGGTTGTATAGAACGTTGGTTAGGCCACATTTGGAATACTGCGTCCAGTTCTGGTCGCCACACTACCAGAAGGACGTGGAGGCTTTGGAGAGAGTACAGAAAAGGTTTACCAGGATGTTGCCTGGTATGGAGGGTTTTAGCTATGAGGAGAGATTGGATAAACTGGGGATGTTCTCCCTGGAAAGATGGAAGATGACGGGCGACCTAATAGAGGTGTATAAAATTATGAAGGGCATAGATAGGGTGAACAGTGGAAAGCTTTTTCCCAGGTCGGAGGTGACGAACACAAGGGGTCACGGGTTCAAGGTGAGGGGGGCAAGGTTCAACACAGATGTCAGGGGGACGTATTTTACACAGAGGGTGGTGGGGGCCTGGAATGCACTCCCAAGCAAGGTGATTGAGGCGGATACGCTGGGGTCATTTAAGACTTATCTAGATAGCCACATGAACAGACTGGGAATAGAGGGATACAAACGAATGGTCTAGTTGGGCACATGAGCGGCGCAGGCTTGGAGGGCCGAAGGGCCTGTTCCTGTGCTGTACTGTTCTTTGTTAGTTCTTTGTATGGGCTGTTGGATCCCATCGTTGTCTGAGCAGAAACACAGTGAAGACTCTCAGATAGGAACTGTTTAAAAAAAAATCGCTGTCTTGCTTTGTGAATCGACGTACAAAGCACAGCCTGGGTAAATGATGGAAGGAAACCTGTGGAAAAAAAACAAGTGATCTGTTCTGTCTGATATCTCCACTCTTTCGTATCTCAGTCACAAGTGTTCACTCAGCAAGAGGGGATTCATTGCAGGGAATAAGCTGCAGGGGGCAGGTATATAAACAAATCCCCAGGCACGGGGAACACTGGCCTCAGATGGAATGGAGTTTATAGCTGTGTGAACAGTGTGAGAGATCGTGTCAGTAAGGTGAAGGCTATTGCTCCGCCCTCAGCTTTCGCAATTATTCAATATTATTAAGTTTGATTAAAAATTTTATTCAATATTATTCATCCTTCTGAACAAAAGGGCTGTTTAAACACAGAGGAAGTATGCTATCTTACTGGCCGTCCACGCCCCGCTCCTGCCGCAGCGAGGTCGGAGAACCCAGCCAAACCTCCAGTCACTGCGGCGGGTTGGGAAAATCCCCGCCAGCGTGGGCGCTGGTCAGACTCCGGCCGAAGTCGTTGGGCGGCAATTTTCCACTCGTCCCAAGACCGGGAAATCCTGCCCGGGGTCAACGGACCTTCGCCTGGACAAAAGCAAGATGCTGGAATCTGAAACCAAAAGAGAAAGCGCTGGAAAATCTCAGCCGGTCTGGCAGCATCCGTGAGGAGAGAAAAGAGCTGAGGTTTCCAGGGCAGACGACCCTTTGTCAAAGCTTTGGGTACACGAGCATGACGCTTCATGTCAAAGCTTTGACAAAGGGTCATCTGGACTCCAAACGTCAACTCCTGCTGCCAGACCTGCTGAGATTTTCCAGCATTTTCTCTTTTGGACCTTTGCATGGTCCTCCCTCCCTCCCTCCCTCCTTTGCCCATTACGATTCCTGTGGCAGGGGTCGGGGGGGAGGGGGAATTTCCCCCCCTCCCCCCTTTGTTTCCAAGTTCCCCTTCTGCAACCAGCGCTCCCTTGTCTGCCCAATCCTCCACCTTCCGTCTCCAACCAGGCAGGAAAAGGCAATCCAAAGTGTTTGACCCGGCTTGCTCCTGCGCTGGCGATGGTAAATAAAATTTATCAGCAAAGCTTTCTGTAAGCTAATTCTCGTTATTGCTTTTGTCAGATGCATGTTGCGACAGCTTGTAAATCTATCGTATGCTTACTGTCTCCCACTTTAAGGAGGTACTGGTGTGCTTTGTTCGCCAGTTCTGCTTGCATTATTTGCCAGATTGACTCATGAGACTGCGCGGAATATAATACAATACATTTTTCTCTCCGCTTTCCAGCTGAACAGCCAGGACTGGACTAGGACTGATGATTCAAAAAGTAATTCCATTAAATGTTTTTTAAAAGCTGCAGGAACTCCAGAGTATCACAGTGATTATTAATGATATCATTATTATGTATAGGATCCTTCAGTGAATAATAACCCATTATCTTCCATTTTTTCTGTTTTGTCACTGGAAGTTGGAAAGGTTAGGTAATTCATTTTAATGTACAAACTGTCAGAGTTGAACATCAGCGCATTTGCCCGATGTACTCGCAGTT
Source organism: Mustelus asterias (assembly GCF_964213995.1). NCBI lineage: Eukaryota > Metazoa > Chordata > Chondrichthyes > Carcharhiniformes > Triakidae > Mustelus > Mustelus asterias. The sequence continues at coordinate 25,051,991 of NC_135828.1, forward strand.
AAGGGGAATGATTGTTTTTCGAATCAGCCTCAACATCGTCTGGATGTTAAATTAAAACTGAACCCAAGAAGGGTTTCCGCATACGGCAGGGGGGAATTAGAATTTGTTTTATACCTTCTCCTTCTCTCCTGCTTCATTTTAATTCGCTGCGTCGGAATATTTGTCACTGGGGTGGATGCATAAAAAATAAGACTTTCAGCCACAAAACTATCTGCTTCTTTCACTGTCTTCCTTTAACTCTGATGTCTTTCATGCTAAATTACAGATTCAGAGAGAGGTAAACTCTGATCGGTAAAGCCTGCTGCTCTGGATATCCACTTCAGAGTAATCCTGATATATTTCACTCACACACACACCCACACCTACACTCACACACATACTCAAACACTCATACACATACTCACAGGCACACACACACACACACATACTCACAGACACACACACACACATAGAACATAGAACAGTACAGCACAGAACAGGCCCTTCGGCCCACAATGCTGTGCCGAGCTTTATCTGAAACCAAGATCAAGCTATCCCACTCCCTATCATCCTGGTGTGCTCCATGTGCCTATCCAATAACCGCTTCAATGTTCCTAAAGTGTCTGACTCCACTATCACTGCAGGCAGTTCATTCCACACCCCAACCACTCTCTGCGTAAAGAACCCACCTCTGATATCCTTCCTGTACCTCCCACCACGAACCCTATAGTTATGCCCCCTCGTAATAGCTCCATCCACCCGAGGAAATAGTACACACGTACACACACACACATACTCAAACACACACACACACAATCACACACACACTCACACACATATTCACAGGCACACACACATACACAAACACACACATTCACACACACGCACTCGCTCACACATGCACGCACACACACACAAATACACAGGCACACACAAACATGCATTCACACATACGCTCACACAGACACACACAAACAAGCTGAGACATGCACACATGCACAGTCACACACACACACGCACACACTCACTCACACTCACTCACACACACAGACAGTGATCAGTAAACCCTGCTGCGATGGATATCCACTTCAGAGTAATCCTGCCACACACATACAAACTCACACACACTCGCAAACTCACACACAATGACACACACACACACACACTCACAAATACACACTCGCACAAACACACATTGACTCACACACATGTCCACACATGTGGACACAAATTAAAATGCATCTTCCGAAATAATTAGGTAACAAACATATTCCCAAGCTCCAAAAATTTTCAAACCATTCAATGGATGGCACGGTAGCACAGTGGTTAGCACTGCTGCCTCACAGCACCAGGGACCCAGGTTCAATTCCCAGCTTGGTCACTGTCTGTGTGGAGTTTGCACATTCCCCTCGTGTCTGCGTGGGTTTCCTCCGGGTGCTCCGGTTTCCTCCCACAGTCTGAAAGACGTGTTGGCTGTGCTAAATTCTCCATCAGTGTACCCGAACAGGCTCCAGAGTGTGGCCACTAGGGGATTTTCACAGTAACTTCATTGTGGTGTTAATGTAAGCCTACTTGTGACACTAATAAATAAAATTTAAACTTGCTCCTTGAACCACTGTGAAGGAGGTGGATGTTTATTTTTATTTCTTCTAAAGTTTATTTTTAAATGTTCAGTTTTGGTCCTCCATAGATCTCCAATGCCTCTTGTTTCTTTTATAATGTGGGTTCATGCCGTGGTTTTAAATTCTGCCGGTTCTCTCCCAACCTAAGGTCTTTGTGGCTCTGTTTTCAAGGTTCTCCAATCCTGCTGCAGTGAATGGGTTTCTGACTGAGCGCCACATTCTCCGTCCTCGCTCATAGCGGTGGAGGGGCGTGAAGGGCTGGAGAATTCCGGCCCTATCTTCACCCACAATAGCTTCAATCAGAACGCAATTCATTCTTTCTGGAGTAATCTTGTGTCTCGGGAGTGGCACGGTGGTGCAGTGGTTAACATTGCTGCCTCACAGTGCCAGGGACCCATGTTTGATTCTCCCCTCGGGTGACTGTTTGTGTGGAGTTTGCATGTTCCTCCCATGTCTGCGAGGGTTTCCTCCGGGTGCTCCGGTTTCCTCCCACAGTCCAAAGGTGTGCAGGTTGGATGGATTGGCCATGATAAATTGCCCCTTAGTGGATGAAGATATGCAGGTTAGGTGGATTGGCCATGCTAAATTGCACCTTAGTGTCCAAAGATGTGTAGGTTACATGGACTAGCCATGGTAAATTGCCCCTTAATGTCCAAAGATGTGCAGTTTAGGTGGATTGACCATGCTAAATTGCTCTATAGTGTCAGGGGATTAGCAGGGTAAATACACGGGTTTCCAGGATTAGGCCTGGTTGGGACTGTTGTTGGTGCAGGCTCCATGGGCCAAGTGGCCTTCTTCTGCACTGTAAGCATTCTATGACTCAATTGGTCCCTCAAGCGAGATGGGCCTCTTCTGCTGTGTTGTCCTTAAAGGGACAATGATCATGATTACCACAAGAGCGAGATGGAGTGAGGTGGATTGGAGGATGTTGCAGCCACAGTTAGAGAGAAGGTGGGCTGGGAAGAGGATGGAATTCAGTTCCAGGGATACTGGGAGCAGCAGGAGTAGTTTAGAATTGGGACGATGGATTCCATCATTGGTTGTCCCTCGATTAGAAGATGGCATCTTTCAGCGTGGCAAATTTCTGCTGTATGTCTTCATGTGGCTGAACAGGCCGATTCTTGAGCTGCAGATATTTGGGCTCATGGGGCAGGATGCCCCACAAGATAGAGGGATCCGGAATGCAGGATTCACTTCCTTTTCCTTCTTTCTCTGCTGCTGCTCTGCTTCACTGTTGAGGCATTCCAACTCAAAGTCTGCTATAACTCAGTCGACATGTTGTCTCCACTCTGGAGTTTTCCCGCGGTCGCTATCGCCAATGCCCGCGCTCTCCAAAGGGAGCTACAGATTGTCATTGCAGACTTTTCTTTGTCCTTGCTGGGACGTTGGCCATTTGAGAGTTAAAAAGCAGATCTGGGTGGAAAAGACCAACTGGACCAACAGTGTCCAATCCATTGGGGTTGACCTTGCCAGGAGTTTCGCCGGAATGCTTGTGGAATAGCTTCCAGAAGGACAACCTGCGGGGTTAGTGTCCCTTTAAGAAAGGTTTTTTTAAAAATCATGCTCACAGCCTTTAGATGATGTCATTGGTGGGAGGAGAAAAAAAAACCTGTGTGCCAGTCAGGTGACAAGGGTTGTTATTCGCTGTGTTTTGGCTGCAGTGTTGGAAGCAGAAACCTCTCTCTCTGTTTTTATGTTGAAGTTTTACCAGTTAGCTGAAAGCTCAACTTAAGAATCTGTGTTTTGGTGTTTTTGGGGAGCTGACGACTACAAGCTGCTCTGAGTTTTCAAGATCATTTGAAATCAGCATTCAACCCAGGGAACTGGATTCCAGTATTATGTGAGCGTTACCCTGTGTAGTGATAAATCTGTTTAAAGGGTTTTGTTTATCAGGTTTTGGTTTTCATTGGAACACATTAGAGATATTCATTAAAAGTTATACATTATAGTGATTTTGTTTCTTGTTTGTTCTTGCTGATTTTCTTACTATACATGTTAACTATATTCTTAAATAACCTTTGTTTGACAAAAGCTCCCTACTGAGTCATTAGAATCACACCTGCAGTGAAACATCCCATGCTTATCCTAGCCAAATTCAAGATGCAAAACATTAGGTTCAGTCGGGCTCCATAAAACATTTTGGAGTTTCTGACCTGAACCAGAACAAACCCATTTGTTTGATGGTTCTCCCCTTTGAATCCAGAGGGTCTGGCAGAGCCATTGCTGGTGGAATGTCTCTAACGCTGATCCCCAGAAGCTTGTGGTGATGCAATGGTCTGGAAGGAATTAGAGGACTTGGCTCACAGAAAAAATGGAATGTGGGATTTTTTTTTATTCGTTCATGGGACATGGGCATCGCTGGCTGGCCAGCATTTATTGCCCATCCCTATTTGCCCTTGGAGGGCAGTTGAGAGTCAACCACATTCTGTGGCTCTGGAGTCACCTGTAGGCCAGACCAGGTAAGGAACGTAGATTTCCTTCCCTAAAGGACATTAGAACAAAGAACAAAGAACAGTACAGCACAGGAACAGGCCCTTCGGCCCTCCAAGCCTGCGCCGATCATGATGCCTGCCTAAACTAAAACCTGCACTTACAGAGTCCGTATCCTTCCATTCCCATCCTATTCATGTATTTGTCCAGATGCCCCTTAAATGCCGCTATCGTACCCGCTCCCACCACCTCCCCGGGCAGCACGTTCCAGACATTCACCACCCTCTGTGTAAAAAAACTTGCCTCACACATCTCCTCTAAACTTATCCCCACGCACCTTAAACCTATGTCCCCTAGTACTTGACTTTTTTACCCTAGGAAAGAACATCTGACTCTCCACACCACTCTAATCTTGTCAACCTCTATCAGGTCGTCCTCAAAGGACATTAGTGAACCAGATGGGTTTTTCCGACAATCGACAATGGTTTCACGGTCATCAGTAGATTCTTCATTCCAGATATTTTAAAGATGAATTCAAATTCCACCACCTGCTGTGGCGGGATTCAATCCCACGTCCCCAGAACATTAGCTGAGTTTCTGGATTAATAGTCTAGCGATAATACCACTAGGCCATTGCGTCCTTTCTGGTTTTCAAAATATTGAGTTCAATGATGTCCAGGGGCTGGAAGTCTGAGGAATGTCACACCTCTGGGAATACTGGTTGTTCGGATGGGGCTAATCCTCACTGGAGCAGAGGGAGGAGGTTGATGCTTTGATGTACTTGATGTGTAGGAGTGTTTGAGCTATATTTATGTGATTATTTGATTGAGTTGTGTGTGTATGTGTGTGTGCATGTGTGTATGCATGTGTGCATGTGTGTATGTGTGTGTGCATGTGTGTATGTGTGTGTGCATGTGTGTATGCATGTGTGCATGTGCGTGCGCATGTGCGTGCATGCGTGTGTGCACACGTGTGTGTGCATGTGTGCATGTGTTTGAGCATGTGTACATGCGCGTGCGCATGAGCGCATATGTGTACGTGTGTGTGTGCGTGTGTAGCGTGCACGTGTGTGCACATGTGAGCGTATGTGTGCGTGTGTGTGTGTGCGTGCGTAGAGTTCCTCTCCGGCGATCTTCACCCATGCTAATGAGTCCCGAACAGGTTAGAATCAGTGAGGATGGTGGCGTTTGTCTGGAGGAATGCTGAGGGAAGGAATTGCACAGAACCTTCACAAATCTCATTATTCCCCCTGAACTCAAGGTCAGAATGATGGTACCAGAGTGAGGCAACGTCTTGTGAGCTGTCCCACGCATAATCCCCTAATTCCATTTTTTACTCTCATTCAAAGCTCTTAAATCTATATTCTAACTCTTTTACAGTACATTCTGCACCCTCTGCTTTCCTTCTCTATGAACAGTATGCTTTGTCTGTGTAGCGCACAAGAAACAATACTTTTCACTGTATACGAATACATGTGACAATAATAAATCAAATCAAATCAAATCCTGATGACCTATCCTCATTTACAGATCAGCCATCATCTTAAAGTTTAAAGTTTATTTATTAGTGCTACAAGTAGGCTTACATTAACACTGCAATGAAGTTGCTTTCAAAATCTCTGTTGTCTTTTTCTTTTGCTTGTCTGTTAGATTTAGGGTTGTATTCATTTTGTAGCAATCTTTCCCTGCACTGTTAAAGATGAAGCTACTCTTATCATTTCAGGCTTCTTAATTAACGATTATTTTTATTAGTGTCACAAGTGGGCTTACATTAACACTGCAATGAAGTTACTGTGAAAATCCCCGAGTGGCCACACTCCAGCACCTGTTCAGGTACACTGAGGGAGAATTTAGCACGACCAATGCACCCTAACCAGCACGTCTTTGGACTGTGGGAGGAAACCGGAGCACCCGGAGGAAACCCACACAGACACGGGGAGAATGTGCAGACTCCGCACAGACTGTGACCCAAGCCGGGAATCAAACCCAGGTCCCTGGCGCTGTGAGGCAGCAGTGCTAACCACTGTGTGTCCGTCTAACAAAATGGTGGAACAGTTTCGAATGGTGGAAGGGCTTCTTCCTGTTTCTCAGTTCAATGATTGGAGCGATCCAATCTGGATCTCAGACAGGGCGGATTTCAGTTTGTGAGGTGACCCAAATGCTTGATTGTTCAGAGCAGAGACCCAAAATAACATAGAAACATTGGATTTGGTACTGGGAAATGAACCGGGCCAAGCGTTAGATTTGGTTGTGGGAGAGCACTTTGGAGATAATGACCCCAATTCGGTGTCTTTTGTTATTGCAATGGAGAGGGATAGGACCATACGGCAGGGCAAGGTTTACAATTGGGGGAGAGCTAATTATGATGCGATTAGGCAAGAATTAGGGGGCATAAGATGGGAACAGAAACTGTCAGGGAAAGACACTAATGAAAAGTGGAACTTTTTCAAGGAACAAATACTGGGTGTCCTTGATAGGTATGTCCCTGTCAGGCAGGGAGGAAATGGCCGAGTGAGGGAACCATGGTTCACGAAAGAGGTTTAATGTCTTGTGAAAAGGAAGAGGGAAGCTTATGTAGGGATGAGGAAACAAGGTTCAGATGGCTCGATTGAGGGTTACAAGTTAGCAAGGCATGAGCTGAAAAAGGGGCTTAGGAGAGCTAGGAGGGGACACGAGAAGTCCTTGGCGGGTCGGATCAAGGAAAACCCCAAGGCTTTTTACTCTTATGTGAGGAATAAAAGAATGACCAGGGAGAGGTTAGGGCCGGTCAAGGACAGTAGTGGGAACTTGTGTATGGAGTCAGTAGAGATAGGCGAGGTGATGAATGAATACTTTTCTTCAGTGTTCACCAAGGAGAGGGGCCATGTTTTTGAGGAAGAGAAGGTGTTACAGGCTAATAGGCTGGAGGAAATAGTTGTTCGGAGGGAGGATGTACTGGCAGTTTTGAATAAACTGAAGGTCGATAAGTCCCCTGGGCCTGATGAAATATATCCTAGGATTCTTTGGGAGGCAAGGGATGAGATTGCAGAGCCTTTGGCTTTGATCTTTGGGTCCTCACTGTCCACGCGGATGGTGCCAGAGGACCGGAGAGTGGCGAATGTTGTTCCTCTGTTTAAGAAAGGGAATAGAAATGACCCTGGTAATTATAGACCGGTTAGTCTTACTTCGGTGGTTGGTAAATTGATGGAAAAGGTCCTTAGGGATGGGATTTACGACCATTTAGAAAGATGCGGATTAATCCGGGATAGTCAGCACGGATTCGTGAAGGGCAAGTCGTGCCTCACAAATTTGATAGAATTTTTTGAGGAGGTAACTAAGTGTGTTGATGAAGGTAGGGCAGTTGATGTCATATACATGGATTTTAGTAAGGCGTTTGATAAGGTCCCCCATGGTCGGCTTATGATGAAAGTGAGGAGGTGTGGGATAGAGGGAAAGTTGGCCGGTTGGATAGGTAACTGGCTATCTGATCGAAGACAGAGGGTGCTGGTGGATGGAAAATTTTCAGACTGGAGGCAGGTTGCTAGCGGAGTGCCACAGGGATCAGTGCTTGGTCCTCTGCTCTTTGTGATTTTTATTAATGACTTAGAGGAGGGGGCTGAAGGGTGGATCAGTAAATTTGCTGATGACACCAAGATTGGTGGAGTAGTGGATGAGGTGGAGGGGTGTTGTAGGCTGCAAAGAGACATAGATAGGATGGAAAGCTGGGCTGAAAAATGGCAAATGGAGTTTAACCCTGATAAATGTGAGGTGATTAATTTTGGTAGGACTAATTTAAATGTGGATTACAGGGTCAAAGGTAGGGTTCTGAAGACTGTGGAGGAGCAGAGAGATCTTGGGGTCCATATCCACAGATCTCTAAAGGTTGCCACTCAAGTGGATAGAGCTGTGAAGAAGGCCTATAGTGTGTTAGCTTTTATTAACAGGGGGTTGGAGTTTAAGAGCCGAGGGGTTAGGCTGCAACTGTACAGGACCTTGGTGAGACCACATTTGGAATATTGTGTGCAGTTCTGGTCACCTCACTATAAGAAGGATGTGGAAGTGCTGGAAAGAGTGCAGAGGAGATTTACCAGGATGCTGCCTGGTTTGGAGGGTAGGTCTTATGAGGAAAGGTTGAGGGAGCTAGGGCTGTTCTCTCTGGAGCGGAGGAGGCTGAGGGGAGACTTAATAGAGTTTTATAAAATGATGAAGGGGATAGATAGAGTGAACGTTCAAAGACTATTTCCTCGGGTGGATGGAGCTATTACAAGGGGGCATAACTATAGGGTTCATGGTGGGAGATATAGGAAGGATATCAAAGGTAGGTTCTTTACGCAGAGAGTGGTTGGGGCGTGGAATGGACTGCCTGCAGTGATAGTGGAGTCAGACACTTTAGGAACATTTAAGCGGTTATTGGATAGGCACATGGAGCACACCAAGATGATAGGGAGTGGGATAGCTTGATCTTGGTTTCAGATAAAGCTCGGCACAACATCGTGGGCCGAAGGGCCTGTTCTGTGCTGTACTAAGAACAAAGAACAAAGAACAATACAGCACAGGAACAGGCCCTTCGGCCCTCCAAGCCCGCGCCGCTCCCTGGTCCAAACTAGACCATTCTTTTGTATCCCTCCATTCCCACTCCGTTCATATGGCTGTCTAGATAAGTCTTAAACGTTCCCAGTGTGTCCGCCTCCGCCACCTTGCCTGGCAGCGCATTCCAGGCCCCCACCACCCTCTGTGTAAAATATGTCCGTCTGATATCTGTGTTAAACCTCCCCCCCTTCACCTTGAACCTATGACCCCTCGTGAACGTCAGCACCGACCTGGGGAAAAGCTTCCCACCGTTCACCCTATCTATGCCTTTCATAATTTTATACACCTCTATTAAGTCTCCCCTCATCCTCCGTCTTTCCAGGGAGAACAACCCCAGTTTACCCAATCTCTCCTCATAACTAAGCCCCTCCATACCAGGTAACATCCTGGTAAACCTCCTCTGTACTCTCTCCAAAGCCTCCACGTCCTTCTGGTAGTGTGGCGACCAGAACTGGACGCAGTATTCCAGATGCGGCCGAACCAACGTTCTATACATCTGCAACATCAGACCCCAACTTTTATACTCTATGCCCCGTCCTATAAAGGCAAGCAAGCCATATGCCTTCTTCACCACCTTCTCCACCTGTGACGTCACTTTCAAGGATCTGTGGACTTGCACACCCAGGTCCCTCTGCGTATCTACACCCTTTATGGTTCTGCCATTTATCATATAGCTCCTCCCTACATTATTTCTACCAAAATGCATCACTTCGCATTTAACAGGATTGAACTCCATCTGCCATTTCTTTGCCCAAATTTCCAGCCTATCTATATCCTTCTGTAGCTTCTGACAATGCTCCTCACTATCTGCAAGTCCTGCCAATTTTGTGTCGTCCGCAAACTTACTGATCACCCCAGTTACACCTTCTTCCAGATCATTTATATAAATCACAAACAGCAGAGGTCCCAATACAGAGCCCTGCGGAACACCACTAGTCACAGGCCTCCAGCCGGAAAAAGACCCTTCCACTACCACCCTCTGTCTTCTGTGACCAAGCCAGTTCTCCACCCATCTAGCCACCTCCCCCTTTATCCCATGAGATCCAACCTTTTTCACCAGCCTACCATGAGGGACTTTGTCAAACGCTTTACTAAAGTCCATATACACGACATCCACGGCCCTTTCCTCGTTCCGTGTTCTATGTTCTATAGAAGATAGGAGCAGGAGGAGGCCATTCGGCCCTTCGAGCCTGCTCCACCATTCACCACGATCATGGCTGATCATCCAACTCAATTGCCTAATCCTGCTTTCTCCCCATAACCTTTGATCCCATTCGCCTCAAGTGCTATATCCAGCCGCCTCTTGAATACATTCAATGTTTTGGCATCAACTACTTCCTGTGGTAATGAATTCCACAGGCTCACCACTCTTTGGGTGAAGAAATGTCTCCTCGTCTCTGTCCTAAATGGTCTCCCCTGAATCCTCAGACTGTGACCCCTGGTTCTGGGCTCCCCCACCATCGGGAACATCCTCCCTGCATCTACTCTGTCTGGCCCTGTTAGAATTTTACAAGGGATATGATAACGTCCCGGGACATGGCACTGACTTGGATGATCTTCCTCTTGGATATATTTAGATGCAGTGGCTTTGGTGCAGAGATTGTTTGAAGGTAGCTGGAGAAAAGAGTCAGAGTTTTATCATGATTGCAATGAGAGGAGTGTCACTGGGGAACAGAATTACCGAGGAGAGGATCACTGGAGGGAGAGGCACTGGAGGGAGAGGCACTGAAGGGAGAGGCACTGAAGGGAGACTCACTGGAGGGAGATTCGCTGGAGGGAAAGTCACTGGAGGAACTGTCACTGGAGGGAGAGTCATTGGATTGAGTGTCACTGGAAGGAAAAGCACTGGTGGTGAGTCACTGGAGGGATAAATGCTGGAGGGAGATTCACTGGAGGGAGAGGCACTGGAAGGAGAATCACTGGCAGGAAGTGATGATGAGGGAGTCACTTTGGAGAAGCACTGGGGAGAGTTACTGGAGGGGGGGGGCACTGCAAGGGGAGTCACTGGGGCAAAGGCAGTGGAGGGAGTGTCATTGGGAGGGAGTCACCAGGAAGAGACACTGGGATGAGGGGTGCTGAGGAGGAGTCATTCGAACAGGGTCACTGGGGGAGAATCAGTGTGGAGTGAGATGTTGGGGAGGGGGGGGAGCAGAGAGTCACTTGGGGGAGCCATTGGAGGAGAGAATTTGGGGATGCATACATCAGCAGAGAAGCGAGACCTCCTTGTTGAACATTTTTGAAATGTCTTGGAACAGGTTTCAATCCCAGCGGGAGCGGAGATGTGAAAATGTAACTGTTTAACCGTCTCCCTTTGCGGTGAGGATTTCTTTATCCTGCACTGGGGTGGTGGTGGGGTGGGGGGCAGTCGGGAGGACACCACCCTCCTCCCCTGCACCCCCCCACCCCACCCCCCCCCAACCCCCAAATCTCTCTCTCAGCACCATGTTTTTTTCGAGGCACTGCGCTAATGCATTTTCTAAGAAAGCTACGAAGAATCGCAGGAATGTTCTGGGACAGCGTCGTCGCTGACCCGGAGAGGGTTCAGAGTTTCGACTGGGCCAGAGGTCGTGCTAATAAAAATCTCTCTCCGTCTGTCGGGTAGCTGGGAAGAGCCATCCCTATTGATTGCTCTGTCTGTGCTCAGGGTCCTCGTGTACAGGTGTTCCTGAGAGAATGCTGCTGTGTGTGCTTGAACGTGGCCCCTGAGTGACCTCTTTACATCCATATGTATTCAGCGCGAGAAGTTAATTTCTACAACAGGGACTAACACAGCAGGTGTATGACATCGGACTTGTTTACGGAGTTGAGGCTAAAGTTCCAACGTTAACTCGCAAGCAAAACAGCTCTTAATTTAGAAGCTACTTCCTGTCATTCTGAAGGAATGAACAAAGACCTGATGCACGCACTTAGCCGAGAGTTTTGTCCCTTAATTAGGGCAGGAGTTTTCCTTGCCTGTAGCCTGGATTAAGGTAGCACAGTGATTAGCACTGCTGCTTCACAGCTCCAGGGTCCCGGGTTCGATTCCCGGCTCGGGTCACTGTCTGTGTGGAGTTTGCACATTCTCCTCGTGTCTGCGTGGGTTTCCTCCGGGTGCTCCGGTTTCCTCCCACAGTCCAAAGATGTGCAGGTTAGGTTGATTGGCCAGGTTAAAAAAAAAAATTGCCCCTTAGAGTCCTGGGATGTATAGGTTAGAGGGATTAGCGGGTAAAATATGTGGGGGTAGGGCCTGGTTGGGATTGTGGTCGGTGCAGACTTGATGGGCCGAATGGCCTCCTTCTGCACTGTAGGATTTCTATAAGTGGAAGCTATTGTTTTTTTGAAGCTGGAGGACCAATAGGAGGTCTTTCCCCTTTGAAAACCGAACCATGGAATCAAAATAGAAAGTGTTGCAAAACCCAGCAGACCTGACAGCACCAGTGGATAGAGAAACACAGTTAATGTCTTGAATTTAGTGACTCTTTTTCAGAATGTCTTGGCAGTTTGGCAAGGAATAAAGTGCCCCAAAATGGAGGCAACCTCTCTCTTTAAATATTTAAAGCAATTTTCGATCATTTCACGATGTGATACTAGAGTTTCCAAGCAGTGTTTTCTTCAGTGGATTGTGAAACTAGAATTAGTAAGAATGTTGTATTGGAGACATTAATGGGACTGAAGGTTGATTAGTCCCTTGGGGGCTGCACGGTGACACAGTGGGTTAGCGCTGCTGCCTCACGGTGCCAGGGACCTGGGTTCGATTCCTGGCTTGGGTCACTGTCTGTGTGGAGTCTGCACGCTTTCCTGTGTCCATGTGAACTTCCTCCAGGTGCTCTGGTTTCCTCCCACAGTCTGAAAAATGTGCTGGCCATTGGCCGTGCTAAATTCTCCCTCAGTGTACCCGAACAGGCGCCGGAGTGTGGCAACTAGGGGATTTTCACAGTGACTTCATTGCAGTGTTAATATAAGCCTACTTGTGACACTGATATATAAACTTTGAACCTGATGTTCTATGAGCCAGAGTATTGAAAGAGGTCGCCATGGAGACAACAGATGCATTGGTTGTCATTTTCCAAAATGCTATAGATTCTGGAATGGTTCCTGCAGATTGGAAGGCAGTAAACGTCACCCCACTCTAATAGGAAGAGAGGGAGAGAGAAACCAGGGAACTACAAACACGTTAACCTGATCAATAGCAGGGTAAATACTGGAGTCTGTTATTAAAGATCTGGTAAATAGAGATTTAGATAATAATGGTCTGATTGGACATAGTCAACATGGATTTATGAATGAAATCGTGTTTGAGGATTCTGTTGGAGCTTTTTGAGGATGTTGCTGACAGAATTGATAAAGGGTAACCAGTAGATGTAGTGTACTTGGATTTTCAGAAGGTTTTCAATGAAGTTCCCCCACAGGAGGTTGGTTAGCAAAATGAAAACACCATAAGACCATAAGATATAGGAGCAGAATTAGGCCATTCGGCCCACCACGTCTGCTGTGGCATTCAATCATGGCTGATATGATTCTCATCCCCATTCTCTGTCTTTTCCCCATAACCCTTGATCCCCTTATTGATCAAGAACCTATCTATCTTTGTCTTAAAGACACTCAATGACCTGGCCTCCACAGCCCTCTGTGGCAATGAATTCCACAGATTCACCACCCTCGGCAGAAGAAATTCCTCCTCATCTCAGTTTTAAAGGAGCGTCCCTTCACTCTGAGGTTGTGCCCTTGAATTCTAGTCTCTCCCACTGGTAGAAACATCCTCTCCACGTCCTCTCTATCCAGGCCTCTCAGTATTCTGTAAGTTTCAATTAGATCCCCCCTCATCCTTCTAAACTCCATCGAGTGTAGACTCAGACTCCTCAAATTCTCCCTATATGACAAACCCTTCATTCCTGGGATCATTCTTGTGAACCTCCTCTGGACCCCCTCCAAGGCCAGCACATCCTTCCTTAGGTATGGGGCCCAAAACTGCTCATATGGATAGGAGTTAATGTAGTGACAAGGATTAAGGATTGGTTAACAGGCAGAATACAGAGAGTAAGGAATAAATGGGCCATTCTCGCATTGGCAGGCTGTGGCTAGTGGGGTACCACAGAGGTCAGTACTCAGACCCCAGCAGTTCACAATGTGTATCAATGATCTGGATGTAGGTACCAAATGTAATATTTCCAAGTTTGCGGATGATACGAAGCTTGGCGGGAATGTGTGTTGTGAGGAAGATACAAAGCAGCTGCAGAGAATTGGACAAATTTAGCTTGTGGGCAAGAACACGGCAGCTGGGAAATAATTTGGAAAAATCTGAGGCAGAAGGAACAGATGTGTAGAGTATACCCGAAATGGTAAGAGATTGGACAGTGTAGATGCACAAAGGGACCCGGGTGTCCTTGTCCATAAGTCACTGAAAGCTAACATGCAGGTGCAGCAAGCTATTTTAAAAAAAATTAAGGGATGTGGGTGTAACTGTCTAGGCCAGCATTTATTGCCCCCCATCTAGTTGCCCTTGAGAAGGTGGGTGGTGAGCTGCCGACATGAACTGCAGCAGTCCCCGTGGTGAAGATACACCCACAGTACTGTTGAGGGGGGAGTTCCAGGATTTTGACCCAGTGACAGTGAAGGAACAGCCGATATATTCCCAAGCCAATGGGGAAGGCTAATGGTAAATTGGCCTTCGTCGCAAGAGGGTTTGAGTACAGGAACAGCAAAGTCTTGCTTCAGTTGTATAGAACCTTGGTAAGACGGCACCTGGAGTAGTGTGTGCAGTCTGGGCGTGCTGCAAAGGTTCACCAGACTTGTTCCGGGTTGGTGGGACTATCCTATGAAGAGAGATTGGGCAAACTGGACCTGTATTCTCTAGAGTTTTGAAGGGTGAAAGGTGATCTCATTGGACCCAACAAAATACTTAAAGGAAATGGCAGGATAGATGCAGGTAAAATATTTCTGCCATTAATGCTTCCTCTATCTCATGACCTACTCATCTTTGTTGTAACATCTCTGAGCTCCTACCAATCACTAAACTTTGATTCTGTTCCAGACGTTCCACCCCCTCTTACACCGAAAATAATCCAACACTTTAACCCCTCTCTTCAGCTCTGATGAAGAGTCACACCGTCTTGAAACATTCACCCCATTTCTCTCTACACAGATGCTGCCAGAACGGCTGAGTTTTTCCAGCGTTTTCTGTTTTTGTTTCAGCATCCGCAGGATTTTGCTTTTAACAAAGGCATTGGGGAGTCTAGAATCAGAGCACGTAACTCAAACAAAAGGGAGAAGCCACTGAGGGCTGAGGTGAGGAGAAATTATTTTACTGAGAGAGTTGTGAATGTTTGGAATTCTCTACCCCAGAGGGACGTGGAATCATAGAATCCTACAGCGCAGAAGGAGGCCATTTGGCCCATTGAGTCTGCACTGACTCTCTGACAGACTATCTTACCCAGGCCCCCTCCCCTGCCCCAATCTGTAACCCCACACATTTAACATGACCAATCCACCGAACCTGCACATCTTTGGACACTAAGGGGCAATTTAACATGGCCAATCCACCTAACCTGCACATCTTTGGACACTAAGGGACAAGTTAGTATGGCTAATCCACATAACCTGCACATCTTTGGACACAAAAGGGCAATTTAGCATGGCCAATCCACCTAACCTGCTCATCTTTGGACACCAAGGGGCAATTTAGCATGGCCAATCCCCCTAACCTGTACATCTTTGGACTGTGGGAGGAAACTGGAGCACCCGGAGGAAAGCCACACAGATACAGGGAGAATGTGCAAACACCACAAGGACAGTGACCCAAGGCTGGAATCGAACCCAGGTCCCTGGCGCTGTGAGGCAGCAGTGTTACCAGTGTGCCACCGTGCTTGATAGGAAACTTGATAGAATTCTGTGTCTCGCCCTTGTGGGAGCATTCTGAATCTATGCAAGGCTAGAAAGCTCAAGCCAGCAAGACAAAACATTTAATTCCAGATGTTGCAAGACTTACTTGTTGCCATATGAACTTCTGTTTTTGAAATCAAATTTATTTTTTGAGAATAAAATTGTCTGAAGAGAGATCGTCAATCTG
Source organism: Mustelus asterias (assembly GCF_964213995.1). NCBI lineage: Eukaryota > Metazoa > Chordata > Chondrichthyes > Carcharhiniformes > Triakidae > Mustelus > Mustelus asterias. The sequence goes on from NC_135828.1 coordinate 25,067,635, forward strand.
AAACGTGAATTCTATTTCTCTCCCCACAGATGCTGCCAGACCTGCGGAGTGTTTCTAGAATTTTCTGAAGTGGCCTTTGCCTCAGGACACGAGTGCAATTGAAACACTCCTGAAGCACTTTGTTGGGATCTGACCAGCTTCATGTGAAATTTGACTTCCAGGTTTCCTGTTCCTTTCTGTGGTTGGAAGGACAGATTTCATATCAACGAGATTATTTTTGATTTGTTTTTTAAAATTTTTTGATTTGATTTATTATTGTCACATGTATTAACATATAGTAAAAAGTATTGTTTCTTGCGTGCTATACAGACAAAACATACCGTTCATAGAGAAGGAAAGGAGAGACCGCAGAATGTAGTGTTACAGCCATAGCTAGGATGTAGAGAAAGATCTGTTAATGCAAGGTCCATTCAAAAGTCTGACAGCAGCAGGGAAGAAGCTGTTCTTGAGTCGGTTGGTACGTGACCTCAGATTTTTGTATCTTTTTCCCAACAGAAGAAGGTGGAGTAGAGAATGTCCGAGGTGCGTGGGGGTCCTTAATTATGCTGGCTGCTTTTCTGAGGCAGCAGGAAGTGTAGACAGAGTCAATGGACGGGAGGCTGGTTTGTGTGATGGATTGGGCTACATTCATGACCCTTTGTAGTTCCTTGCGGTCTTGGGCAGAGCAGGAGCTATACCAAGCTGTGATACAACCAGAAATAATGCTTTCTATGGTACATCTGTGAAAGTTGGTGAGAGATCTTCTTGTCTGAAGGGTTACTCAGTTAGAATAATAAACTTTGGTTGTGAAAAACGTGGTTGTCACTACATTCAGCAACATGCTCCATCTCTGCCATTTGCTGCGACCAATTAGCATAGATCTTACTGCCACCATTAGCATAGATCTTGCTACTACCAATTAGGATAGATCTTATTCTTGGCAATTAGCATAGATCTTTCCATTGCCAATTAGCATAGATCATATTGCCACATATTAGCATAGATCTTACTGTCACCAATTAACAATGATCTTACTGTTGCCAATTAGCATAGATCTTCGAGCCACCAATAAGCATAGATCAGGCAGCCAGCAATTAGCATAGAATTTGCAGTGACCTATCAGACGAGCGGGTTCCTCTCTCTTTAGCTTCTTGATTCTAATATGGCAGATACCTTCAGAATTTTAGAACAGAGAACAAAGAACAAAGAAAAGTACAGCACAGGAAGAGGCTCTTCGGCCCTCCAAGCCTGTGCCAATCATGATGCCCTAACTAAACTAAAAAAAACCTTCTACCCTTACTCGGTCCGTATCCCTCTATTCCCTCCCTATTCAGGTACCCATCCAGATGCCTCTTAAACATTGCTAATGTGCCTGCTTCCACCACCTCCTTTGGCAGCGCGTTCCAGGCACCCACCACTCTCTGCGTGAAAAACTTCCCCCGCACATCTCCCTTAAACTGTCCCCCTCTCACCTTGAACCTGTGCCCCCCTTGTAATTGACACTTCCCCCCCCAGGGAAAAAAAACCCTCTGACTATCCACCCTCTCTACGCCTTTCATAATTTTGTAGACCTTTTTCTGGTCTCCCCTCAGCCTCTGTCTTTCCAGCGAAAACAATCCTAGTTTATTCAACCTCTCCTCATAGCCAACACCCTCGAGACCAGGCAACATCCTGGTGAACCTTCTTTGCACTCTCTCCAAAGCTTCCACGTCATTCTAGTAGTATGGTGACCAGAAATGCACGCAATATTCCAAATGCCTGCTTTAAACCAAGGTTTTATATAGCTGCAACATGATTTCTCAACTCCTCTAATCAATACCCTGACCAATGAAGGCAAGCGTGCCATATGCCTTCTTAATCGCCTTGGCCACCTGTGTTACCACTTTGAGGGAACTGTGGACCTGCACACCCAGATCCCTCTGTATGTTTATGTTCCTAAAGGTTCTGCCATTTACAGTATAATTCGCACCTAAATTTGATCCTCCAAAATGCATCACCTCACATTTGTCCTGATTAAACTCCATCTGTCATTTCTGTGCTCAATTCTCCAATCTATCGATATCCTGTTACATCCTCTGACAGTCCCGGCACTATCAGCAACTCCACCAATCTTTGTGTCATCCGCAAATTTACTAATCAGACCCCCCCACATTTCCCTCCAGATCATTTATATATACTACAAAAAACAGAGGTCCCTGCGGAACACCACTAGCTACAGATCTCCATTCTGAAAAACACCCTTCCACTGCTACTCTCTGTCTTCTATAACCAAGTAAGAGTTTTAACAACACCAGGTTAAAGTCCAACAGGTTTATTTGGCAACAAATACCATTAGCTTTCAGAGCGCTGCTCCTTCGTCAGATGGAGTGGAAATCTGCTCTCAAACAGGGCACAGAGACACAAAATCAAGTTACAGAATACTGATTAGAATGCAAATCTCTACAGCCAACCAGGTCTTAAAGATACAGACAATGTGAGTGGAGGGAGCATTAAGCACAGGCTAGAGAGATGTGTATTGTCTCCAGACAGGACAGCCAGTGGGATTCTGCAAGTCCAGGAGGCAAGCTGTGGGGGTTACTCATAGTGTGACATGAACCCAACATCCCAGTTTAGGTCGTCCTCATGTGTGCGGAACTTGGCTATCGGTTTCTGCTCAGCGACTCTGCGCTGTTGTGTGTCGTGAAGGCCGCCTTGGAGAACGCTTACCCGAAGATCAGAGGCTGAATGCCCGTGACCGCTGAAGTGCTCCCCAACAGGAAGAGAACAGTCTTGAATTAGAATTAGAAACCCTACAGCACAGAAAGAGGCCATTCGGCCCATCAAGTCTGCACCGACCACAATCCCACCCAGGCCCTACCCCCCATATCCCTACATATTTACCCACTAATCCCTCTAACCTACGCATCCCAGGACACTAAGGGCAATTTTAGCATGGCCAATCAACCTAACCTGCACATCTTTGGACTTCTATGACCAAGCCAGTTCTGTATCCATCCAGCCAGCCCACCCCGAATCCCATGTGATTTTAGTTTTTGTACCAGTCTGCTATGTGGGATCTTGTCAAATGCCTTACTAAAGTCCATATAAACAATATCCACAACCCTTCCATCATCAATTATCTTTGTCACCTCATCAAAAAACTCAATCAGGTTGGTGAGACATGACCTTCCCCGTACAAAACCATGCTGCCTGTCACTAACGAGTCCATTTTCTTCCAAATGTGCATATATCCTGTCCCTCAGTATCTTCTCCAAAAGCTTCCCCACCACTGACGTCAGGCTCACCGGTCTATAATTTCCTGGATTATCTCTGCTTCCTTTCTTAAGACAAAGAAACAACATTGACTATTCTCCAGTCCTCTGGAACCTCGCCTGTGATCAAAAAGGATGTGAAGATATCTGTTAAGGCCCCAGCTATTTCTTCCCTTGCCTCCCCTAGTAACCTGGGATAAATCCCATCTGGCCCCGGGGACTTGTCTACCTTAATGCAATTTAAGATACCCACCCCTTCCTCCTTCCTCCTTCGATATATTGATGTTCTCTCGAGCATTGAAACACCCAACCCTGATCTCAACATCCGCCATGTCCTTATATTTGGTGAATACCGATACAATGTACTTATTAAGGATCTCACCCACTTCCTGTGGCTCCACGCATAACTTCCTTGAGTGGGCCTACTCTTTCTCTTGCTGCCCTCTTGCTCCCAATAAAGGCATAAAAATCCTCGGAATTTTCCTTGACCCTGTTTGCTAAAGAGATTTCATGGCCCCTTTTCGCCCTTCTAATTCCTCATTTAAGTTCCTTCCTACTTTCACGATATTCCTCAAGGGCTTTGTCAGTTTTTAGATGCCGAGGCTTATTGTATGCTTCTTTTTTCCTTTTGACTAAACTTACAATTTCCCTTTTCATCCACGGTTCCAGAATCCTGCCAATTCTATCCTTCATTTTTGCGAGGACATGCCAGTCCTGCACTTCAATCAACTGGCCTTTAAAAGCCTCCCACATGCCAGATGTGGATTTTCCCTCAAGTAGCCATTCCCAATCTACATTCCCCAGTTCCTGTCTAATTTGGATGTAATTGGTCCGCGCCCGATTAAGCACCCCCACCCGAGGGCCAATCTTCTCACAGAATCGCAGAATCCCTACAGTGCAGAAGGAGGCCATTTGGCCCATTGAGTCTGCACCAACCACAATTCCAACCAGACCCCATTCCCATATCCCCACATATTTACCCTGCTAATCCCACTGACGCTAGGGTCAATTGAGCACGGCCATTCAACCTAACCAGCACATCTTTGGACTGTGGGAGGAAACTGGAGCCCCCGGAGAAAACCCACGCAGACACGGGGTGAATGTGCAGACTCCGTACAGACAGTTACCCGAGGCTGGAATCAAACCTGGGTCCCTGGCGCTGTGAGGCAGCAGTGCTAACCACTGTGCCACCTCTAATTCATGTTCAGGTCATTTCAACAACCCAGGAACTGGTTCCAAACCAGTCAACTTGTCTTGTATCTGCCTCCACACCTGCCCACTTCCTTTGTTCCCATTATTGTCCTGTAACTGGTCCTCCTTCTCCATTGTTTTTTCTGCTGCAATTGTCTCCCTCTCTCTGGCTTTCTTTGCTACTCTCTCTTTCTTTCATTTCAAATTCAAGCTGCTTTAATTCTTTCTCATGTTCAAGCTGCTTTACTTGCAATTGAATTCTAGCCATTTCCAATGATTCTGACTGTGTTTCTGGCGATTTTAAATGCTAAGCTATCGCCACAATTATCTCCCCCCTTCCTCGCACCATTGGGCGGCACGGTAGCACAGTGGTTAGCACTGCTGCTTCACAGCTCCAGGGACCTGGGTTCGATTCCCGGCTCGGGGTCACTGTCTGTGTGGAGTTTGCACATTCTCCTCGTGTCTGCGTGGGTTTCCTCTGGGTGCTCCGGTTTCCTCCCACAGTCCAAAGATGTGCGGGTTAGGTTGATTGGCCGTGCTAAAATTGCCCCTAGAGTCCTGAGGGATTAGCGGGTAAATATGTAGGGATATGGGGGTACGGCCTGGGTGGAATTGTGGTCGGTGCAGACTCGATGGGCCGAATGGCCTCTTTCTGCACTGTAGGGTTTCTATGATTTCTATGAATATCTACTGCAGTGCTTTTGCCAATTCCAAAGGCTTCGTTTTCGTTACCTTTTGTAAACAACCCCAAGTGACTTCTTCCACCTCAGGAAACTTCTTGCCTCTGAAACAGCCATTATTCAATTACTGGCCATTCACGCCACACTCCCGCGGCAAATCCACACAGACAGTCACCCGAGGCCGGAATCGAACCGGGGTCCCCGGCGATGTGAGGCAGCAGTCAGAGAATTTGGCACCCAGCCAAATCTCTGTTCACTGCAGCGGGAGGGGGAAAATCCCATTGACGTGAATGGTGATTCCATTCGTCGAATCATCGAATCATAGAATCCCTCCAGTGCAGAAGGAGGCCATTCGGCCCATCAAGCCTGCACCCACAACAATCCCACCCAGGCCCTATCCCCTAACCCCATGTAACCCCTGTTAGTCCCCCTCACACTCGGGGGCAATTTAGCACGGGCAATCCTAATGTTTTCCCCGCTGTTGGTTAATGTTTTCCAAAGCTCGGCACAACATCGTGGGCCGAAGGGCCTGTTCTGTGCTGTACTGTTCTATGTTCTATGTTCTAACCTGCACATCTTTGGACTGTGGGAGGAAACCAGAGCACCCGGAGGAAACTCATGCAGACACGATTTAAACCCTATTTAAACCCAAATGCAACACCTGAAAAGAAAACACAAATATACTCACCACTTTGAGTCCAATAATCCCAAACCAAATAAGGAATATAAATTTGAATCCCGGATGAGCCCCCAGTTGTTACAACAGAAACTCCAAGGTGTTTTATGAAGATAGCCTGAACCCTAAGGGTGGAATCTTCCCATCCCGCCTGCCACAGCAACTGTAGCGGGCAGGGGCAGACCTCACAAATGTTCGTTGATCTCAGATGGAAACTTCCAACTTTGGAGCGAGTGTGGCAGGAAAATCCCGCCCTACGTTTTTACCTTTGAATTTGGCATTAATGTGAGCATAAGATGTTTCACTCCAGGTATGATTCAAATGACCCACGAGGGAGATTTTATCAAACAAAGTTTATTTAAGAACACAGTTAACATGGGGCAGCACGGTGGCACAGTGGTTAGCACTGCTGCCTCACAGCGTCAGGGACCTGGGTTCAGTTCCAGCCTCGGGTCTGTGTGGAGTTTGCACGCTCTCCACGTGTCTGTTTCCTCCAGGTGCTCCGGTTTCTTCCCACAGTCCAAAGATTGGTGGGTTAGGTGGATTGGCCATGTTGAAATGCCCCCTTAGAGTCAGAAGGATGAGCAGGGTAAATATGAGGGGTTATAGGAATAGGGCCTGGATAGGGTTTTGGTCGGTGCAGACTCGATGGGCTGAATGGCCTCCTTCTGCATTGTAGGATTCTATGATTCTACGATATAATAAGAAAAAATAGCATAACTTTTACCAATTACAAGAATCAAACATAATATAGTATAAACCTTACCAGTTAACTACACTATCCCAAACAACATCCCACAAACATACACCCCATTCTAGACCTGGCACCAAAAGCAAGTAACCTCACATGATGTTGGATTCTCCAACTTTTTCACGCCTGCTGTGAGCTGGTCCTTTGAATGTTGGATTAAAACTCTGAGGCTTCCCAGTCCTGGAACTTTCCAAGAAGCCTCTGGAGAGAGAGACAGAGAGATAGAGACACTGCCTACCTCCACCAGCTTCTCGCGAGCAACTCACAGACAGCAGAGATTCCAGTCCAGAGAGAGGGGAAAACAAGAGCGGCTGCTTTCTGTCTGCAGTCCAAACAGCTTCTGAGAAAAATGAAACTAAAACTGTGGAAAGAAAACTGTCCCCAGGTAGCACGTGTCCTCCCAATCAAGCTCCACCCGGCAATTTCAAAAGGGTCATAAAAGCCACAGGACATTGCATTAGGCCAGGTTAAAAATAAACATGATGTCCATTATATTCCTTCAGTAACAGTTAGAGGATACTGGTTACAGACTTCACAGCAACAATAAAACACCAGGGCCTGTTGGTCAAACCTGCAAAGAAAGATGATTAAAATACATTTCTCAGAGGCACAGCATTGTCGCACACGTTTGTTAATTCCGACGCAAATATAAAGCTGTATCCAAAAGGAAAACCTTTCCCGTCCCACCCCCATGCTTCTTCAAAGACATCTCTCCAAACACAGAGATCTGCCTTCAGCCAGCACTATCGGGCAGCATTTCAGAACATGACAACCCGAATGGCGGCACAATGTCACAATGGTTAGCACTGCTGCCTCATAGCGCCAGGGACTGCTTAGGTCACTGCCTGTGTGGAGTTTACACGTTCTCCCCGTGTCTGAGTGGGTTTCCTCCGGGTGCTCCAGTTTCCTTCCACACTCCAAAGATGTACGGGTTAGGTGGATCGATTATGCTAAATTGCCCCTTAGTGGGAGGGGGTCGAACAGGGGTGACACGGGTTTACGGGGATAAGGCCTGGGTGAGATTGCTGTGGGTGCAGACTCGATGGGCCAGATGGCCTCCTTATGCGCTGTAGGGATTCTATGATTTTACGAATGGAATCACCATTCACGCCGGTCGGAATTTCCCTCTTGCTGCAGTGAATGGAGATTTGGCTGGATGCCAAATTCTCTGACTGCTGCCTCACAGCATCGAAGCCCCCGGTTCGATTCTGGCCTCAGGTGACTGTCTGTGTGGAGCTGCCGCAGGAGTGTGACGGTAACAGCCGGTAAGATTGTGCCCGTAATGTTTTACAAAGGTTTCCCGTCAGAAACATTCATCAAATGTTCCTCGGGTGGTAACATTTCGTCCGGTTTGAGTGACATAGTTTAAAATAAGGTTTATCATCATAAAGTAAACAATTATCAAGCCCGACAACTGTGATCAAACCAATTTCAAATGGTTCAAAATGACTTCTAAAAAATATACAAAGCAATTGCCAAAATCTTGCCGCTGTGCACGCTGGTGCGATCTTATGGTCCCTCCAACGGTGCAGCACAGCCGCAGGTTTCCAGGTGGCAAGGGGTGCGTTCAATGGGAAACACTGTTGGCAATGGCGGGACCTTACGTTCCCCGCTGCCAGCGAGTGGCACGCTGCCTCCCACCAACGCAAAACATGCCGAGGAGGGGGATGGGGAGGAGGGGGAGGGGGGGGCGGAAGGGGGAGTCCCTCCCAATATTTTCATAGAATCATAGAATCCCCACAGTGCAGAAGGAGGCCATTCGGCCCATTGAACCTGCACAGACCACAATCCCACCCTATTCCCGCAACCCAACATATTTACCCTGTTAACCCCCTGATATTAAGTGACAATTTAGCATGGACAATCCACCTAACCCGCACATCTTTGGACACGAAGAGGCAGTTTAGCATAGCCAATCCACCTAACCTGCACATCTTTGGACACTGAGGGGCTATTTAGCATGGCCAATCCACCTAACCTTTTAAAATCCCGGCAATCCTTTGGGCTGGTTCCACCGGGAGAGGAAGAAACAATGTGCTCGAAGTGAGACTCCGGCTTCTTGCCTTACAAGAGATTGGCGAGCGTGGTAGATAGTTTGATTAAACGTCACCGCTTCTACTTACCGATCAAGCCCATTTAGAAGCCTCCTTAAATATAAGTAACTAACTGATTGATTATTCATTTACTGACCTGTGCTTCAGCAGCTTTGAAGCTTCTACAAAGAGCAGGAATAGCTGGGAAATGATCTATTTTCCCAGCTGCCGCATAAATTCTGCATTTAAGCAATTCATAAATCCAGGGGAATAAGCCAGGGCGCCCAAATTGGAGTTTAAAACTATAAATGGGGGGGGGGGGGCGCGAAGGGGGCACAGCGAGAGAAAGGCATCATCATTTTCTTTTCATACGGTTAAGAATTTTGAGCAAGTTTAATTGAATTGCTGGAAACCATTTCGATAGCTGATGCTTCTTGGTGTGTTTATGATATACAAGAGTCCCTACCACTGTGTCATCTAGGTATGAGCTAGCAATCATTACCTGACGATGGCAAATAGACAGGAGGAGGCAGCCATTATTTCCCTCAGTTTTATGATCCCTTATAGTGGCTTGCATCAAAAGTCCCTTCGCACACACACACACACACACACACATAGACATACACTGTGCAGAAGGCTGGAGCTGCAAACAAACAATTTAAGCACAAGTTGATTTACTAGGTGGATTGAAGTGTGATAGTTACACTGCAGCCCTGCAAGTGAGATATTTCTATATGGACAGTTTGAGTACTCTTGATTTTATACCTCAGCAATTTTATAGCGCTCTCACTCTCATGTATATGCTGAACTAGATCCTGAAAAATAAACCTACTAAATAAAAAATAAATATGTGTGTTGGGCGGGAAGTGGGGGGTGGCGGGGAGTGGGGAGGGGAGGGGGGGTGGTAACGAATACGAAAGAAATAGTTTGGCCACGTGACGCTTAGCCAGCCAATAACAGGCCTCTTGTTCTCGGAGCAACCAATTTCATTGACGTTCCTTGAAACATGACTTGTGCGTTGCTCTTTCGAGATTAAGCAAGGTAGACTAACCAAGCTTTGGAAGATTTTAGCATCTGCCCCAGCCTGCTGTAACTGATATTGAGGCCTTATAATTAAAGGTTCCATTTGATGGAGCCATGTTAAATATAAAATTCGGTGCTTTCATCCATCTACGGTGAGGGTGCGCAGTTGAAAAAAATAACTGCTTCTGCCATTTTTGGTGCATCATTTGTTGTGTATATATTTTCACAAAATATACAAAATTTCACACCAATCTCAGCCATTGTTTAATAATCATCAGAATCCGAACATCGCTTCCCAATCTCCCTCAGCCAGTACTTTTAAAATCCACACATTCTACCCTGCCCTGGCGTGCACTCAGTCACAGAGCAAGGGTTCTAATTTCTAGAACCCTGCCACATCAAACGGGATTTGTTCAAAGTGACCCCAGGTTGTAGCACTGGACCAAATAATCCGATTTTATTAGCTAGCCTGCTGATTGCTCAGGGAATCTATCAGCCAAAATGTAAATCTGATCCTTCAATCTGTGACTGAGCGTTGCTGCCCCTGTACAGTTGCTTTCAGCACTCAATGTGCGCGGGGATCGTAGACTGTGCACCCCGCAACAAAGTGGCTCGCTGATTGAATATCCCTAATGCAATAAAAACAGGCAGGAGAAGCGGACATGCGGCAAGATTTGCATTTGTCTGTGCAGTGGGCGAGGGGAGGTGATGGCCTAGTGGTATCATCGCTAGACTATTCACAGAATCATAGAATCCCTACAGTGCAGAAGGAGACCATTCGGCTCATCGAGCCGACCACAATCCCACCCAGGTCCTCTTCCCGTAACCCTCATTTACCCTGCTAATCTCCCTGACACTAATGGACAATTTAGCCAATCAACATAACCCGCACATCTTTGGACTGTGGGAGGCAACCGGAGCACCCGGAGGAAACCCACGCAGACACGGGGAGAATGTGCAGACTCCGCACAGACACTGACCCAAGACGGGAATCGAACCCGGGTCCCTGAAACTGTGAGGCAGCAGTGCTAACCGCTGTTTTTTCCATTGGAAAGTATGCCTCAATTAAAACTTGATAGAAAAACTGTACACTGTACAACTCTAACTGAAAACTGTATTCATCCAGAAACTCAGCTCATGTTCTGGGGACCCGGGTTCGAATCCCACCACGGCAGATGGTGGAGTTTGAATTCAATAAAAACTATCTGGAATGAAGAATCTACTGATAACCGTTGTCAGGCAACTAGGGATGGGCAATAAATGCTGGCCTGCCAGAAACGCCCATGTCCCACGAATGAATTTAAAAACGTACCAATACATGTGACAATAATAAATCAAATCAAATCAAATCAAAAGAACATGATCTGGGAATAAGGCCAGTGCAAGCTTTAAAGCAGGGAGAGTGATAGGTACAGGGAGTCACTGAAGGGGGGTGTTTCTGAGTGAAGTCAGATTGATTCAGATGCTTTAGATTGACTGGAATGGGGTGTACTGAGAAGCCAGGAATGTGGAGGTACGGGTGGTGGAGAGGGGGGTGGGGTGGAGGGGGAAGAGGGGTGCCTCAAAAACAGAGAGGTTGGGGGAAGTGAGGCCATAGGCGGGGTTTCTAAGTGAGGACTAAGATCTTGAACTCAAAGTGATGTGGAACAGGGGATAAAATGAGATCATAGAACCCCTACAGTGCAAAAGGAGGCCATTCGGCCCATTGAGGCCGCACCAACTCTCCAACTGAGCATCTTACCCCTGCTCTATCTCTGTAACCCCACATATTTACCCCGCTAATCCCCCCAACCTACACATCTTTGGACATTAAGGGGCAATTTAGCATGGCCAATCCACCTAACCTGCACATCTTTGGCCACTAAGGGGGAATTTAGCATGGCCAATCCACCTAACCTACCCGTCCTCCTGCCAGGAGAGCTTCCCTCCAGATAGGATTAAAGCTTGTCCCCATCAAGGCGTGGTTACCCCGCTGGTGGGGACAGAGACCATTGAGGCCCCCCTGGGAGGTCAGGAGCAGGAGGCGCTCCTTGGGCACTGCCAGCCTGGCACACTGGAACCTCCCACCGGGTACCGGGAAGTGCCAAGGGAACGGGGCCAGAGGGGGGCATGGAAGATCACTGGTGGTGGTGGGATGTACCCACTGTGCCTCTGCAATGGGGTCAGTGGGAGAAGGAGGGAGGGGGGCACTCGGGGATGGACATGGGTGCAGGGGGGGTGGGTCAGGGCTGGCTATGGGGGGCTGGAGATTGGGGCTGGCTCGGGGATGGGAGAGGGGAGTCAGGAAGGCCATCAATTCTATGCGGGGGGTGGGGGGGGCGGGGGAGGGGTGTGGTTGGGAAGCTGGTGATTGGGAGAAGGGAGCCTGGGAAGAAATCAGAAGGCTGGCGATTGGGGGGGGGGGGGGGGGGGGGGGGGGGTGGTGGGGGGGGGGGGGGGTGGTGGGGGGGGGGGGGGGGCGGGGGGACATTGAGCAGACGCCAATCTCCCCGCTGACAGATCGACACATGCGCAGTGGCCCACTCAGCATGCTGATTCCGGCCTCTCCAACTGGATGAGGCCTCCCCCTCCACCCGCAGAGTGTCAATGATTCATGAATCTAAGCACGCCCCAAAGAACAGGGGGAAATATCTCTTGTCTTCCTGCCTGTTGTGCACTTGGGAAGATTTTGGGAGAATCGCCCCTGACACTTCTAACAGTGCAGCATTCCTCCAATACAGCACTGGAGCGTCAGGCCTTGATGTTGTCCCTGAGAATCTGGATTCCGACTTGAAGCTACAATCTTCTGATTCAGAGGTAGCCAAGGGAACCACACAACAGGATTGCAATGCTGCACAGATTTAGATCGGAGACGTTGGTGTCAAACAATATGTTAATTTCAACACCAAATCATGGAAATGTTCTAAAGTTTGTTTGGTATCATATGCAAATCAGTCATTCACTTTTTGCACACAAAATTTGTGACAAAGAGCTCCTGTATCTACTTGACAAACTCCGTCAGCTGTTGCTTGCTGTATGATAGTGAGTGTGTAATTTAATACTTTTGCAGAATGTATGTAAGAATCACAGAATCCTACAGTGCGGAAGGAGACCATTCAGCCCATCGAGTCTGCACCCACCACAATCCCACCCAGGCCCTATCCCCAATCACCCCACGCATTTACCCGAGCTGGTCCCCCTGACACGAAGGGAGAATTTAGCATGGCCAATCCGCCTTTCGGACTGTGGGAGGAAACCAGAGGAAACCCACGCAGACACGGGGAGAACGTGCGGACTCCACGCAGACAGTGACCCAAGCCGGGAATCGAACCTGGATCCCTGGCGCTGTGAGGCCAGCGGTGCTAACCACTGTGCCACCGTGATGCCTCTAGTCAAACACAATTGGCAGTATGTCAATGCGAGTAAAACATTACGTAAAGAGAATAATGTTCATTGGAATGTTATCCGTTATTCCCATCTACTTTATTCACTTGACTTTTTAAAATTATTTTTTGGGATGTGGACATTGCTGCCAGCATGTATTTATCTTTTTATTCATTCTTGGGACACGAGCGTCGCTGGCTGGGCCAGCATTTATTGCCCATCTCTAGTTGCCCGAGGGCAGTTGAGAGTCAACCACATGGCTCTGGAGTCACATGTAGGCCAGACCAGGTAAGGACGGCAGGTTTCCTTCCCTAAAGGACATTAGTGAACCAGATGGGTTTTTCCGACAATGGTTTCATGGTCATCAGTAGATTGTTAATTCCCAGTATTTTCTTATTGAATTCAGATTCCACCATCTGCCGTGGCGGGATTCGAACCCGGGACCCCAGAACATTAGCTGAGTTTCTGGATTAATAGTCCAGTGATAATACCACTAGGCCATCGCCTCCCCATAAATTTATTGCCCATCCCTAATTGTGCCTAAGAAGGTGGTGGCGATCTGCTTTCTCGAATGGCTGCAGAATCTGTCTGGTGTCGGTGCATTGCCAGCACGGCACAGTTTAATTTTTTATTTTTTCATGAGATGTGGGCATCTCTAGCTGGGCCAGTATTTATTGCCCATCTGAGGGCAGTTGAGAGTCAACCACATTGCTGTGGCTCTGGAGTCACATGTAGGCCAGACCGGGTAAGGACGGCAGATTTCCTTCCCTGAAAGACATTAGTGACCCAGATGGGTTTTTACAACAATCAACAATGGTTTCATGGTCATCGGTAGATTCTTAATTCTAGATTTGTATTGAATTCAAGTTTCACCATTTGCTGTGTTGGGATTCGAACCCGGGTCCCCAGAGCGTTACCCTGGGTCTCTGGATTACTAGGGCAGTGACAATGCCACTGCACCACCCTTTGGTGACAGCAAATTCTCCTCTGTGAGGAGGACTTATTTTCATGAAATCCTACAGTACAGAAGGAGGCCATTTGGCCCATCGAGTCTGCACCGACCACAATTCCATCCAGGCCCTATGCCCATAACTCCATGCGTTTATTCTAGCTAGTTCTCCTGACACTGAGGGGCAATTTAGCATGGTCAATCAACCTAACCCGCACATCTTTGGACTCTGGGAGGAAACCAGTGCAACCGGAGGAAACCCAGGCAGACACGGGGAGAACGTGCAGACTCCAAAGAGGCAGTGTCCCAAGCTGGGAATCGAACCTGGGTCCCTGGCGCTGTGAGGCAGCAGTGCTAACCATTGTGCCACCATGCCGCCCTTGGGGCTTGGAGTTCTTGGGGCTAGTCCCAATCCGTTGCAACTTTGCTGGGAGGTGGTGCAGCCAATCAGTAGCAGGTTGGAGGAGGATTCCGGGTCTACTTAAATTTGGGTAAAGCTTCTGGTAACAAAACCTGATGAGAACGTAACCTGCCACCTCCACTGAAGGCTGACATTGGTAACATAACACCGATCATGGATAGAATGAAAACAAGCCCACTGTGAACAAGCAAGGATTGATAGATGGAGTGCCCCATGCATGTTGGGACACTGCTGCCTCACAAGTGCAAAAGGCCAGTCTACAGCCTGGCTCATTGTCATTGAGCTCAAGAGAAAAGATAATGGTGCAAACACTGACAAAATTCCAATTGCTTGGCGTTCAACGTTTCTGGCCATGAAGGACTAATTGTAAGTCCGAAAGCGATTGTTGTGTGAATGGTGGCTAAGCCTGGCTTGATGCAGATACAGTAAGAAGTTTAACAACACCAGGTTAAAGTGCAACAGGTTTATTTGGCAGCAAAAGCCACAAGCTTTTGTTTACCCCAATCCAACGCCGGCATCTCCACATCATTGATGCACATATTCAGGCTGTCATTTCTGTACCTCCAACTATCAAAAAGAAAGTTTTACACTTGTGGTCTTAAAGTAAAGTTTATTTATTTGTCACAAGTGAGGCTTACATTAACATTGCAATGAAGTTACTGTGAAAATCCCCTCGTCATAGAAATCATAGAATCCCTACAGTGCAGAAGGAGGCCATTCATCCCACAGAATCTGCACCAACAACAATCCCACCCAGGCCCTATCCCTGTAATCCCATGTATTTACCCGACTAACCACCCTAACCTATGCATCCCGGTAAACATGCCACAATCCGGCACTTGTTCGGGTACACTGAGGGAGAATTTAGCATGGCCAATGCATCTAACCAGCACGTCTTTTGGACTGTGGGAGGAAATCGGAGCGCCCGGAGGAAACCCATGCAGACACAGGGAGACCGTGCAGACTCCACACAGACAGTGACCCAAGGCTGGGAATCGAACTCAGGTCCCTGCAGCTGTGAGGCAGCAGTGCTAACCACTGTGCCACCCTCAAACATCTCTGATTCCATAGATCGCAGATTCTCTTTTGGATCCTCTTGTCCTTTCTGCCACTCAGCAAGCATATCCGCCTGGGAACAACACGTGGAATATGCCAAATCTTGTTTACTGAAAGCGGGTTTTCCTGTTCCTGTAACATGGCCAGTCCAGTGCCCAGTCCAGTGCCCAGTCCAGTGCCCAGTCCAGTGCCCAGTGATTGTTTGGACTGCCAGTTTTGTTTGCCTCTTATCTGCTTGGGAGCTATGTCTTTCATTTCACCAGTCGACCCTGAATCCTGCCAGGTGAAAGAGGATGAGAATTGTAAAGGAATCCAGATTTAATATCCTGTACCCATTGGTCGACCACTATGGTATGGGATGGTTTCAATACCTGAGGACTGTTCTCAGAAAGAGCACAATAAGATATTTTGAAACTATCTCCGAGAAGATTCTCTGAGGATGGCACAGTGGCACTGCTGCCTCAAAGCGCCAAGGAACCAGGTTCGATTCCGGCCTCGGGTGTCTGTTCTTGTGGAGTTTGCACGTTCTCCCCATGTCTGCATATGTTTCCTCTGGGTGTTCCGGTTTCCTCCCATAGTCCAGAGGTGTGTAGGTTAGGTGGATTGGTCATGGTAAATTGCTCCTTAGTGTCCAAAGATGTACAGGTTAGGTGGGTTGGCCATGCTAAATTACCCCTTATTGTCCAAAGATGTGTAGGTTAGGTGGATTGGTCATGCTAAATGCGTAGGATTAGGCCGGGGGGTGGGGGGGAGCATGGGGAGCCTGGGTGAGATGCTCTTTTGGAGAGTCGGTGCAGTCTCGATGGGCCAAATGGCCTCCTTCTGCACTGCAGGGATTGCATGGATTGTGTCAGCAATGGACATTTATGTAATATTTGACCTTTTTTGGGTAAATATTCAAGAAGTCCAGAATAGGTGTGAAAGGGATGCAGGGTGCATTTGCCTATTGGATACGGCACCAGTAACCCAGGGGTCAGGAGTTCAAGTTGCCCTATGACGAGTCGTGAATATGAATTCAGTCAAGCTCTCTGGTGGCGGTCTGACACTTGGAATGAAATAACTCGTTCATGATTGTCCTTCAGACAAGCCAGTCTTGGCCTGGGGTAGATTCTAATTCCAGTCACACACTTACTGGTTGCCTCAACACCCTTGGTCCAGTTTTCCAAGTATTTGGATGGAAAACACTGAACCAGATGGATCCAAGTGGATGCTGAGTTAATGGAAGGCGATATGAGGAGGGTGAGCTGGGCCGAGCGACCGAAACATTCTTCACAGTGGTGGGTCTTAAAGAACCTTCTAAAGGTCCAGAGTTTAAGCTCATGGAAACTGTCCCTCTTCTGGGTACAGAGTGAGATATTAAAGTCACCCATACTGAAAATGAAGGTGGTCAGTGTGTGGGATTTCTATTGGGTAACACATTGCAGATGGTATTGCTGCCACGTGCAAATCACCGAGTTGTCGGTGTGACTCTCCGCCCTCGGAGTGGGGGGACTGCTCGGATCGCTAGACTCTAGCCCGTTTCACCTAGAGTCACAGAATCATAGGGTGGACTTGAAACTGGGAGTGTTTCAGATCCAACTTTTCAGGTGCTCCCATTCCCACTTTGCCTGAAAAAATATAAGGAATTCCGAATCGCGCTGCAGAAGCCTGTGGGTGGGGCTTAACGTGCCCGAAATCCTGCCGTTCCGATTGGAGCCTCCAACTGCGCATGCGCAGAAAAAAAAATGATAGAATGCGGCTCCCCTGCCACATCGCTCCCGGGCCGGATAATGCCTCCCCCTGGCCCCCACAGGCATTGCCCCACCACCCACAATACACTGACCCCCTTATCCTACCACCCCCTCCACCGCCCAGACGGATCATGGGCCCCTCCCCCCTTCCCCCTCACTGATCTCAGGCAGAGTGGCAGCGGACCCCCCCTTCCCCCTCATTGATCTCAGGCAGAGTGGCAGCGGACCCCCCTCCCATCCCCCCAACTGATCTCAGGCAGAGTGGCAGCGGACCCCTCCCTTCCCCTCTGATCACAGTCAGAATGGCAGCAGACCCCCACCCCTGCACCTCTCAAGCAGAGAGCCATTGGACACTTGGCACTTACCTCCTCACTAACTGGAGTGCCCAAATCGGACTTTTATGGACCATGTCTGCTTCGCGCCGATTCTGGACGGGCGAACACAGTGGTAAAGGGGGAAGTGCCGGTAAGATTGGGTGTGCACCCATTAAATCAATTTAAAGGCATGCAAGAAAAGGGGCGCAACTTGATGTTAAAACCGGGCCCATAGAGTCCCTACAGTACAGAAAGAGGCTATTCGGCCCATCGAGTCTGTACCGACCACCCAGCACCCAGCTCCTATTCCCATAACCACGCACTAATCCCCTGACACTAGGGTCAATTTAGCGTGGCCAATCAACCTAACCTGCATATATTTGGATTGTGGGAGGAAACCGGGACACCTGAGGAAACCCCCACAGACACGGGGACTCTGCCAGGAAACCCCCACAGACACGGGGACTCTGCCAGGAAACCCACGCAGACACGGGGACTCTGCCAGGAAACCCCCACAGACACGGGGACTCTGCCAGGAAACCCACGCAGACACGGGGACTCTGCCAGGAAACCCACGCAGACACGGGGACTCTGCCAGGAAACCCCCGCAGACACGGGGACTCTGCCAGGAAACCCACGCAGACTCTGCACAGACAGTGACCCGAGGCCTGGGTCCCTGGCGCTGTGAGGCAGCAGTGCTAACCACTCTGCCACTGTGCCGTCCGTGAGAATTAAATTTGAATCTCACGCAGGCGGAGAGGGGAAAGAATTTCCTCTCGAGCCATGGGCCGTACAGCACAGTGCGAAATGGGTTCGGTGAGTCGGAGCTCAGGCGGCAGTGCGTTAAACATCAAACCCTTCGATTTGGGAAACTCAGGGAACTACAAACCGGTGCACTGGATTTAAGGTCACACAAAGGCCAATTTTGAACATGTCTGTTCCAATGTTTATACTCCACACAAGCCTCCTTCCAATCCTGTTCCATCTCATCTGATCACTTGTTTCCATTCCTTCCTCTTTCTTGTCTTTAGCTTGCTTCCCCGTTAAAGGTATTTACATCATTCACCTCAACAATTCCTTGTGGTAACGAATACCAAATCCCAACAACTCTCGAGAAAAAGACCGTCTCCTTTCTCATGCTCCCACTCCCTCCTATCTCACACTCTCCTCTCTCTCACTCTCCTCTCATATTCCCTCTCCCTCCCTCTCACTATCCTCTCTCTCTCCTCTCACACACTCCCTCTCTCTCTCTCCTCCCACTCCCACTCTCTCCTCTTTCACACTTCCTCTCTCTCCTGTCTCACACTCCCTCTCTCCATCCTTTCTCACACTCCCTCTCTCCCTCCTCTCTCACACTCCCTCTCTCTCTCCTCTCACACACTCCCTCTCTCTCCCTCTTCACTCACATATACCTTCTCTCCTCTCTCACTCTTCCTCTCTCATTCTCCCTCTCTCCCTCCTCTCTGACATATCCTTCTCTCCCTCCTCTCTCACACTCCCTCTCTCCCTCCTCTCGATTACTCCTCTCTCCCTCCTCTCTCATACACCCTCTCTCCCTCCTCTCTCATACTCCCTCTCTCCCTCCTCTCTCATACTCCCTCTCTCCCTTGTCTCTCACACTGCCTCTCTCCCTCCTCTCTCACACTCTCTCTCTCCCTCGTCTCTCACACTCCCTCTCTCCCTCGTCTCTCACACTCCCTCTCTCCCTCCTCTCTCGCACTCCCTCTCTCCCTCGTCTCTCACACTCCCTCTCTCCCTTGTCTCTCACACTCCCTCTCTCCCTCCTCTCTCTCATTCCCTCTCTCCATCCCCTCCCACACTCCCTCTCTCCCTCCTCTCTCACACTCCCTCTCTCCTGACTCCCTTTCCTGTCGCATTCTCTCTCTTCCTCTCTCCTCCCAGGCAGTTCCTCTCTCTGATCGCCTCATTCCCAGCATTGTCCCCTTTCACATGCAATAAAAACTGGGAGGCCAGACCACTTTTAAAACCATCATCACCTGACCCCCGACCCCCGAACCTGTTACTCTTGATGCATGCTATATTTTAGCTTTTTAGTATCGTGGAGAGGCTTTGTTAGGGACAATAGGTACTTATTGATAAGAGAAACTTAGGTACAGGAGTGTTGCAGCTCTATCTGCCCTGGATGGGTGCTCCAGTCTTTCTGGTATTAACTATGTGGCTGCTCGATGATTCTGCCCGAGAGAGGACTCCACCCTCTGGGGTGATCACTCACTCTCATATCGCATTGGTTCCTCAAGTCAGGGGACTCTCTTCTGCTGTTGTGACTTAAAGAGACAGACACCAGAAACACAACATCCCTCCCCCTTTGAACTTCTTATGCAATCTTCAAAATCGATTTACTCAACCTACATCCTAAAGAAACATTATACACACAAGTATAGACATTTGTAAATGGATATAGTGATTGTTCAATGGAGGGATCTTGAGCCTTGCACATAACACTTCAACTTACAGAACAAAGTTACAGTTACAGAACAAATCTAGGGGTACAGATCGAGGGGTACAGGTTCATAGCTCCTTGAAAGTGGAGCCACAGGTGGACAGGATGGCAAAGAAGGCATTCGGCATGCTTGGTTTCATCGGTCAGAACATTGAATACAGGAGTTGGGACATCTTGTTGAAGTTGTACAAGACATTGATAAGGCCACACTTGGAATACTGTGTACAGTTCTGGTCACCCTATTATAGAAAGGATATTATTAAATTAGAAAGAGTGCAGAAAAGATTTACTAGTTTGCTACCGGGATTTGATGGTTTGAGTTATAAGGAGAGGCTGGATAGACTGGGACTTTTTCTCTGGAGCTTAGAAGGCTGAGGGGTGATCCTATAGAGATCTATAAAATACAGGGGCATAGATCAGCTAGATAGTCAATATATTTTCCCAAAGGTAGGGGAGTATAAAACTAGAGGGCATAGGTTTAAGGTGAGAGGGGAGAGATACAAAAGTGTCCAGAGGGGCAATTTTTTCACACAGAGGGTGGTGAGTGTCTGAAACAAGCTGCCAGAGGCAGTAGTAGAGGCGGGTACAATTTTGTCTTTTAAATAGCATTTAGACAGTTACATGGGTAAAATGGGTATAGAGGGATATGGGCCAAACGCGGGCAATTGGGATAGCTTAGTGGTTTAAAAAAAAGGGCGGCATGGACAAGTTGGGCCGAAGGGCCTGTTTCCATGCTGTAAACCTCTATGACTCTATAACTGTGCATAGTCCCAAATATAGTCTTGCGTGGTGATTCTTCCATTCAGGCTTCCTGCTTTCTGAGTTCTGTCCTAGACTGTGCGCTGGCCAAGGACTATGTACTTTACTCTGTAGACAGTGTCACTCCGTCACTCTCCAATCCTCCGAGAATCCTTTTCTCCGTCAAGCACCTTAATCTACCAAACATGCAGGCACCAACATCGCAATACAGCACAGTCTTACATTGTGACAGTTCTCGCACCATCTCACTTTATCACTTGTGAAGGAAATGGTCCTGGCGTTCTATTTAATATACTTAGGTCATGTGATAAAATTTATTCTCTTCCGAGCGTTTCAACTCAGCATCTTTTTCATCGACCATCTTACCATCTTGGTCCTTGTGCATTGCTATCGGGGTGGCCATTTCAGCAATTTTGTTCTGGCAGGTCATCTCAATTTCCTCCTCTGCCTGAATTGCTGCTTTGCATTTTGCAACAAGATGTCAATGCAGGTACAGAGTGTCTCTGGCCGCTGCAGCTATGGTTTCTTTTCCCCCGCAAAGATGCAGCATGGATTTTGAGTGCCAGCCATCTTGTTTTAAACTTTTTAACTTATTCTCTGTTAAAGCAGTTTACAGCTTTCTTCTTTCCTGCTTTTTTGGGACAAGCCTTCCAGTTCCTTGAGATTTTTTATTCTCTTTTACTTCTGAACTTGTTTAACTGAAGCAACTCTCTGTCTACCCTTTTCCAGATTTCTCCTTTGTGAAATCTGAAACAAAGTTTCTGTATCTCCCTTTTGACTTCAAAACAAAACCCCTGTCCTTTCACTCAAGTTTCCACTTTCCTTGCTCCTCAAGGCTAATCTCCCTTCATTCCACTTTCTCTTGTATCTTTCTGAATCTCTTTCCTCACTGGCCGCGCTGGGTTTCGATACTTCGACTGTCCCTCAGGGTCTGGCACCAGCTCAACAACTCTTGTTGAGTCTATTCAGGTATCCCTCTTTTCCAGCTTCAAGTCGGACACTCACAGGTAAGGCTGTGTCATTCAATCAATTCCATCTCATTGTCAATATGCTACGTTGTGGGACGATCTGACAGAAGTTTATTAAATTATGAGGGGTGTGGATAGGGTGAACAGTTGGAAGCTTTTTCCCTAAGGCAGGAATGACAATGACAATTCATAAATGACCTGGATGAGGAAGTGGAGGGATGGGTTGGTAAGTTTGCTGACGACACCAAGGTAGGTGGTGTTGTGGATAGTTTGGAGGGATGTCAGAAGTTGCAGCGAGACATAGATAGAATGCAAGACTGGGCGGAGAAGTGGCAGATGGACTTCAACCCGGATAAGTGTGTGGTGATCCATTTTGGCAGATCCAATGGGATGAAGCAGCAGTATAATATGAAGGGTACCATTCTTAGCAGTGTAGAGGATCAGAAGGACCTTGGGGTCCGGGTCCATAGGACTCTTAAATCGGCCTCGCAGGTGGAGGATGCGGTCAAGAAGGCGTACGGCGTACTGGCCTTCATTAATCGAGGGATTGAGTTTAGGAGTCGGGAGATAATGCTGCAGCTTTATAGGACCCTGGTTAGACCCCACTTGGAGTACTGCGCGCAGTTCTGGTCACCTCATTACAGGAAAGATGTTGAAGCCATTGAAAGGGTGCAGAGGAGATTTACAAGGATGTTGCCTGGATTGGGGGGCATGCCTTATGAGGACAGGTTGAGGGAGCTTGGTCTCTTCTCCCTGGAGAGACGAAGGATGAGAGGTGACCTGATAGAGGTTTACAAGATGTTGAGAGGTCTGGATAGGGTAGACTCTCAGAGGCTATTTCCAAGGGCTGAAATGGTTGCTACGAGAGGACACAGGTTTAAGGTGCTGGGGGGTAGGTACAGAGGAGATGTCAGGGGTAAGTTTTTCACTCAGAGGGTGGTGGGTGAGTGGAATCGGCTGACGTCGGTGGTGGTGGAGGCAAACTCGTTGGGGTCTTTTAAGAGACTTCTGGATGAGTACATGGGATTTAATGGGATTGAGGGCTATAGATAGGCCTAGAGGTGGGGATGTGATCGGCGCAACTTGTGGGCCGAAGGGCCTGTTTGTGCTGTGGCTTTCTATGTTCTATGTTCTACAAGGGGGCACAAGTTCAAGGTAAGGGGGGAAAGGTTCAGTGGAGATGTGGGGGGGAAGGTTTTTACACAGAGGGTGGTGGGGGCCTGGAATGCACTGCCAAGTGAGGTGGTGGAAGCAGACACATTAGTGATATTTAAGACTTATCTTGATAGGCATATGAACAGGTGAGGAATAGAGGGATACAAGCAATTGGTCTCGATAGGACAACGCAATCAGTGCAGGCTTGGAGGGCCGAAGGGCCTGTTCCTGTGCTGTACTGTTCTTTGATAGCGCCGCCAAGATGTTTTATAGCATTGGATATATAATTAAATCCAGGTTGTTGTTGTAACAATCCACTCGTGCTGTGAACATTACGAGGAAAGGCTTCAGCCGACGTGCTTGGGGCACACTTGCCTTTGCTGGCCTGTGCGGTCGGTGCTGTTCTGGTGTCTGCAGCTGTCTTGTTGGATGGGCAGATTCTATTGATTGGTGGAGTGTTGTCTGTTTGAGAAACGGTTACATTTTGTACTTTCCAGTCACTGGGTAGATGTGTTATAACCTTTGTTATAATGACGTCAACTTAAATGATATGTAGGAAGTCAACTGGCTCCCTTCTCATTGATTTTTGCGTGTGTCTGTGTTTGTAAACTAATGAAGGATGACCAGATCAATTTTATTGTGAAGCATATCAGGGCAACGCGGTGAAATTTGATGATGTGCCATTAACATTGGGACCTTGAAAATACAATAATCATCTGGGCGAGTACGAGTGTGTGAGCATGAAGACATTTGATGCGCAGGGTTGCATGTGTGTGGAGGAATGTGTACATGTATGTGTGCGCATGAGGAATGCATACATGTGTGTGTGTGTGTGTGTGAGGACTGTGTACATTTGTGTGCATGAGGAATGTGTACATTTGTGTGCATGAGGAATGTGTACATTTGTGTGCATGAGGAATGTGTACATTTGTGTGCATGAGGAATGTGTACATGTATGTGTGTGCATGAGGAATGTGTACATGTATGTGTGTGCATGAGGAATGTGTACATGCATGCGTGTGCATGAGGAATGTGTACATGTATGCATGTGCATGAGGAATGTGTACACATGTGTGTGCGTGAGGAATGTGTACACGTGTGTGCATGAGGAATGTGTACATGTATGTGTGTGCATGAGAAATGTGTACATGTATGTGTGTGAATGAGGAATGTGTACATGTATGTGTGTGCATGAGGAATGTGTACCTGCATGCGTGTGCGTGAGGAATGTGTACATGTATGTGTGCGCATGAGGAATGCATACATGTGTGTGTGTGTGTGTGTGAGGACTGTGTACATTTGTGTGCATGAGGAATGTGTACATTTGTGTGCATGAGGAATGTGTACATTTGTGTGCATGAGGAATGTGTACATTTGTGTGCATGAGGAATGTGTACATTTGTGTGCATGAGGAATGTGTACATGTATGTGTGTGCATGAGGAATGTGTACATGTATGTGTGTGCATGAGGAATGTGTACATGTATGCGTGTGCATGAGGAATGTGTACATGTATGCATGTGCATGAGGAATGTGTACACATGTGTGTGCGTGAGGAATGTGTGCATGTATGTGTGTACATGAGGAATGTGTACATGTGTGTGCATGAGGAATGTGTACATGTATGTGTGTGCATGAGAAATGTGTACATGTATGTGTGTGCATGAGGAATGTGTACATGTATGTGTGTGCATGAGGAATGTGTACATGTATGTGTGTGCATGAGGAATGTGTACCTGCATGCGTGTGCGTGAGGAATGCGTACATGTATGTGTGTGCATGAGGAATGTGTACACATGTGTGTGCATGAGGAATGTGTGCATGTATGTGTGTACATGAGGAATGTGTACACATGTGTGTGCATGAGGAATGTGTACATGTATGTGTAAGCATGAGGAATGTGTACACATGTGTGTGTGAGTATGAGGAATGTGTACATGTATGTGTGTGCATGAGGAATGTGTACATGTATGTGTGCGCATGAGGAATGTGTACATGTATGCGTGTGCATGAGGAATGTGTACATGTATGATATGCATGAGGAATGTGTACATGCATGTGTGTGCGTGAGGAATGTGTACATGTATGTGTCTGCGTGAGGAATGTGTACATGTATATGTGTGCATGAGGAATGTGTACACATGTGTGTGCATGAGGAATGTGTGCATGTATGTGTGTACATGAGGAATGTGTAAACGTGTGTGTGCATGAGGAATTTTTACATGTATGTGTGTGCATGAGAAATGTGTACATGTATGTGTGTGCATGAGGAATGTGTACATGTATGTGTGTGCATGAGGAATGTGTACACATGTGTGTGTGTGTGTGCATGAGGAATGTGTACACGTGTGTGTGAGCATGAGGAATGTGTACATGTATGTGTGTGCATGAGGAATGCGTACATGTATGTGTGCGCCTGTGCATCGCACAGGAATGTGTAGGCAACCTGTATGTGGTGACGGGCCATGTATATATGGAAATCTAAGTACATGGCCGTGTTGTGTACCACTGTGTTAGTTTAGATTACCTGCATCTGGTTCATTTTGCTTCCCTGTTGGCTTTTTACTTTTGTGTTTCCAGTCTCCTTCACTCGTTTCTTGAAGTTATTTGGGCTTGCTGGGCTACGCTCCC
The DNA here is from genome assembly GCF_964213995.1 of Mustelus asterias. NCBI lineage: Eukaryota > Metazoa > Chordata > Chondrichthyes > Carcharhiniformes > Triakidae > Mustelus > Mustelus asterias. The sequence continues at coordinate 25,093,025 of NC_135828.1, forward strand.
CATGATTAGATGGGGCAATGTGGGCTAGGAATCCCACTCCTTAACACAACACTTACTGGCATTAGTGCTGGCAGGATTCATCTCAGCTACAGGAACCTTCAGCTGTGAAGCTTCTCCAGTTGACCAGCCTGCTAGCGCTGATTAGTTTTAAAGTTTATTTATTGGTGTCACAAGTAAACTTACGATGAAAATCCCATGGCCGCCACACTCCGGCGCCTGTTCAGGAGAATTTAGCACGGCCAATGCACCTTACCAGCGCATCTTTTGGACTGTGGGAGGAAACTGGAGCATCCGAAGGAAACCCACGCAGACACGGGGAGAACGTACAGACTCCGCACAGACAGTGACCCGAGGCCAGAATTGAACCCAGTTCCCTGGTGCTGTGAGGCAGCAGTGATAACCACTGTGCCACCGTGCACTGTTTTATGGTGGATTTATGGTAGAATGCTTAGCACTGCTGCCTCACAGCACCAGGAACCCGGGTTCGATTCCGGCCTTGGGTGACTGTCTGTGTGGAGTTTGCATGTTCTCCCTGTGTCTGCATGGGTTTCCTCCAGGTGGTCCGATTTCCCCCCACACTCTAAAAGACGTGCAAGTTAGGTGGATTGGCCATGCTAAAGTTGTCCCTCAGTGTCCAAAGATGTGCAGGTTCGGTGGATTGGCCATGGTAACTTGCCCCTTAGTGTCCAAAGATGTGTCGGTTAGGTTAATTGGCCATGGTAAATTGCCCCTTAGTGTCCAAAGATGTGTCGGTTAGGTTAATTGGCTATGGTAAATTGCCCCTTAGTGTCCAAAGATGTGTCGGTTAGGTTAATTGGCCATGGTAAATTGCCCCTAGTTTTCAAACATGTGTCGGTTAGGTTAATTGGCCATGGTAAATTGCCCCTAGTTTTCAAAGATATGCAGGTTAGGTGGATAGGCCATACTAAATTATCTCTTAGTGTCCAAAGAGGTGCAGGTCAGGTGGATTAACCATGGTAAATATGTGGAGTTACAGGGATAGGGCAGGGGAGAGGACCTGGACAAGATAATCTTTCAGAGAGTCAACGCAGACACGATGGACCAAAGGCCTCTCCTGCACTGTAGGGATTCTATGTGCACCACTTGTGTGGGTCTCACTCTGGAGAGATGATTATTTGTCTCTCAATCTCAATCTTTCATGTCCACCGCAGTGGCTGGGGAGCAAGATTACCCCGAATAATGACATTTTGGTCTAGTTAGTTATGTTTTCTTTGGTATTTTGTTTCAGTGGGAGTGCCACCACCCGGAGCAGTCACCCCCTCTCCCATTTGTTTTTCGTACTGATTGATGACATGATGATGAAAAGAGTACCAATGGATGACAAAGATTAATCATCTGAAGCAGCTGCTCCTCAATGTTTGGTTGACACTTCAGCCCCACTGCTCCTGATCTTGATCACCTCCCTGTGCAGAGGGGTCAGGGAGGGGGTTATACTCGCAAGCCTGCTCCTGGGCAAGTTGGCCATTCATGGGTCCGGGCAGCGGGCAGTCAAGGGGATCATCCAACCCGACTGTCTGCCTCCCCCTCCTACCATGGCTACATACATGGCCCTGTGTCCTTGGAGAGGGGGCACGTGGTGACTGCTGACATGCTTCAGGCCTTCCGTGACCAGTGGGGGCAGGGGTGTATCATCACCCTCGGGAATGTTATTTTGATTTAGCTGGCAAAGTTTCCTTTTGACATTTTTGCACTCCTCTCTAATTTGTTTGTTCTGCTTGCTTTAATCAGAGCAGCCTAAATCGGGGATGTCTGGGACAACTGGGGTGGATGAGAGGAGAGCTTTGGGACTGAATGAATTCTCTCAGGGGAGAACACTATTGTGCCTTTGATTTTGACTTTGCCAACCAGTTTGGGCTCTGTTAGCAGATGGCACTCAACAGAAAGGTGTCCCTGCTGTGTGACAAGGTAGCCCCCCCTCCTGCAACCCTCCGGGAAGTGCACCTCCCTCCTCTCCCTCATTGGTACCAGTCTTCCAGCATCCCCCCGCACCGTGCCATCGCGGGGTTTCCACGGTACAGCCACTCGCTTTGACACAAATCCCTCTCCCCCTCAGGAATATCCGCAGCTGTGGGCGTCTGAATGAGTTTCCCACATCACCTGATCCGCTTCCATTCATGCACCCACCAGCACTAAAATGGACAGGAAACACATCCCTACAGCAATTCAGGGCTTCACCCCGCCAACCCCCCTGCCCCCATCCCCCGTGAGAATGGGATTTTTGATCAGTTTCCCATCGGAGACGGCTTTCGGATGCTTCTATTTGACCCGTCTGTGACCGGAGTCCATGGTTTCATTTCCCAGCCTCTGCTGGGATCACGATATCCATTTATTCCTGTACCCATTTCTGCACCAACATGGTCTTGCTGCAAAAGGTGACCAATAAATGGATGCAACTGGGAAAAGAACATAGTTAAGAAAGTTACGTTAAGCTATAGTTAAGAAAGCCCACCAACGCCTCTACTTTCTCAGAAGGCTAAGGAAATTTGGCATGTCCGCTACGACTCTCACAAACTTTTACAGATGCACCATAGAAAGCATTCTTCCTCGTTTTATCACAGCTTGGTATGGGCTCCTGCTCTGCCCAAGACCACAAGGAACTACAAAGGGTTGTGAATGTAGCCCAGTCCATCACGCAAACCAGCCTCCCATCCAGTGACTCCGTCTACACTTCCCGCTGCCTTGAAAAGGCACGGTGGTATAATGATTAGCATTGCTGCCTCACAGCGTCAGTGACCCGGGTTCAATGCCCGGCTTGGGTCACTGTCTGTGCGGAGTCTGCACGTTCTCCCCGTGTCTGCGTGGGTTTCCTCCGGGTGCTCCGAGTTCCTCCCACAGTCCAAAAGATGTGCTGGTTAGGTGCATTGGCCATGCTAAATTCTTCCTCAGTGTACCCGAACAGGTGCCAGAGTGTGGCGACTCGGGGAATTTGACAGTAACTTCATTGTGGTGTTAATGTAAGCCTATTTGTGGCACTAATAAATACAATTATAAGCATAATCAAGGACCCCACACACCCCGGGCATTCTCTCTTCCACATCCTTCTGTCAGGAAAAAGATACAAAAGTCTGAGATCACATACCAACCGACTCAAAAACCATCTTCTTAGACCATAAGACCATAAGACATAGGAGCAGAATTAGACCGCTCGGCCCATCCAATCTGCTCCGCCATTCAATCATGGCTGATATTTTTTTCATCCCCATTCTCCTGCCTTTTCCCCATAACCCCTGATCCCCTTATTAATCAAGAACCTATCTATCTCTGTCGTAAAGACACTCAATGACCCGGCCTCCACAGCCTTCTGCGGCAAAGAGTTCCACAGATTCACCACTCTCTGGCTGAAGAAATTCCTCCTCATCTGTGTTTTGAAGGATTGTCCCTTTCGCCTGAGGTTGTGCCCTCTGGTTCTAGTTTTTTCTACTAGTGGAAACATCCTCTCCACGTCCACTCTATTAGGTTAGGCGCATTGACCCGAACAGACACCGGAGTGTGGCGACTAGGGGAATTTCACAGTAACTTCATTGCAGTGTTAATGTAAGCCTTACTTGTGACTAATAAATAAAGTTTACTTTACTTTACTCAATCCAGGCCTCGCAGTGTCCTGTAAGTTTCAATAAGATCCCTCCTCATCCTTCTAAACTCCAACGAGTACAAACCCAGAGCCCTCAACTGTTCCTCATACGACAAGCTCTTCATTCCAGGGATCATTCTTGTCAACCTCCTCTGGACCCTTTCCAAGGCCAGCACATCCTTCCTTAGGTACAGGGCCCAAAACTGCTCACAATACTCCAAATGGGGTCTGCCCAGAGCCTTATACAGCCTCAGAAGTACATCCCGGCTCTTGTATTCTAGCCCTCTCAACATGAATGCTAACATTGCATTTGTTTTCCTAACTGCCAAATGAACCTGCATGTTAACCTTAAGAGAATAGAGTCATAGAGTCATAGAGGTTTACAGCATGGAAACAGGCCCTTCGGCCCAACTTGTCCATGCCGCCCTTTGTATTAAACCCCTAAGCTAATCCCAATTGCCTGCATTTGGCCCATATCCCTTTATACTCATCTTACCCATGTAACTGTCTAAATGTTTTTAAAAGACAAAATTGCACCCGTCTCTGCTACTACCTCTGGCAGCTTGTTCCAGACACTCACCACCCTCTATGAGAAAAAATTACCCCTCTGGACACTTTTGTATCTCTCCCCTCTCACCTTAAACCTAGGCCCTCTAGTTTTAGACTCCCCTACTTTTGGGAAAAGATATTGACTATCTAGCTGATCGATGCTCCTCATTATTTTATAGACCTCGATAAGATCACCCCTCAGCCTTCTACGCTCCAGAGAAAAAAGTCCCAGTCTATCCAGGCTCTCCTTATAACTCAAACCATCAAGTCCCGGTAGCATCCTAGTAAATCTTTTCTGCACTCTTTCTAGTTTAATAATATCCTTTCTATAATAGGGTGACCAGAATTGTACACAGTATTCCAAGTGTGGCCGTACCAATGTCTTGTACAACTTCAACAAGACGTCCCAACTCCTGTATTCGATGTTCTGACCAATGAAACCAAGCATGCTGAATGCCTTCTTCACCACTCTGTCCACCTGTGACTCCACTTTCAAGGAGCTATGAACCTGTACCCCCAGATCTCTTTGCTTTGTAACTTTCCCCAACGCCCTACCATTAACTGAATAAGTCCTACCCTGGTTCAGTCTACCAAAATGCATTACCTCACATTTATCTAAATTTAACCCCATCTGCCACTTGTCAGCCCACTGGCCCAATTGATCAAGATCCCGTTGCAATCCGAGATAACTTTCTTTACTGTCCAATATCCCACAAATTTTGGTGTCATCTGCAAACTTACTAACCATGCCTCCTATATTCTCATCCAAATCATTAATATAAATGACAAATAGCAGTGGAATCTTGAACAAGGACTCCCAAGTCCCTTTGTGCTTCTGATTTCCTAAGCATTTTCTCATTTGGAAAATAGTCTATGCCTCCATTCCTCTTTCCAAAGTGCATAACCTCACACTTTTCCACATTGTATTCCATCTGCCACTTCTTTGCCCACTCTCCTAGCCTATCCAAGTCCTTCTGCAGCCCCCCTGCTTCCTCAATACTACCTGCCCCTCTACATATCTTTGTATTATCAGCAAACTTCGCAACAGTGCCTTCAGTTCCTTCCTCCAAATCGTTAATGTATATTGTGAAAAGTTGTGGTCCCAGCACTGACCCCTGAGGCACACCACTAGTCACCGGCTGCCGTCCTGAAAAGGATTCCTTAATCTCCACTCTCTGCTCTCTGCCAGTCAGCCAATCCTCTATCCATGCCAGGATCTTACCCTTAACACCATGGGCTGTTAACTTATTTAACAGTCTCCTATGCGGCACCTTGTCAAAGGTCTTCTGGAAATCTAAATAAATCGCGTCCACTGGTTCTCCTTTATCTAATTTCCTTGTTATCTCCTCAAAGAACTCTAACAGATTTGTCAGACATGACCTCCCCTTGACGAAGCCATGCTGACTCAGTCCTATTTTATCATGCACTTCCAAGTACTCTGCGATCTCATCTTTAATAATGGATTCTAAAATCTTGGCCAATGACCAAAGTCAGGCTAACCGGCCTATAATTTCCTGCCTGTTGCCTGCCTCCCTTCTTAAACAGCGGTGTTACATTAGCTACTTTCCAGTCCTCTGGGACCCTCCCTGCCTCTAGTGATTCCTGAAAGATCACCACCAATGCCTCCACAATTTCCTCAGCTATCTCTTTTAGAACCCTGGGGTGTAGTCCATCCGGTCCAGGTGATTTATCCACCTTCAGACCTCTCAGTTTCCCCAGAACCTGCTCCTTAGTGATGACCACTGCACTCACCTGTGCCCTCTGATTCTCCTGGAGCTCTGGCATCCCACTGGTGTCTTCCACCGTGAAGACTGATGCAAAGTAACTATTCAGTTCCTCTGCCATTGCTTTGTTTCCTATTATTACTTCTCCAGCCTCATTTTCCAGTGGTCCAATGTCTATTTTTGCCTCTCTTTTGCCATTTATATATTGAAAAACCTCTTCCTATCTTCTTTTATATTACTAGCTAGCTTACACTCATATTTCATCTCCCCCCTTATTGCTTTTTAGTCATCCTCTGCTCACTTTTAAAGGCTTCCCAATCCTCTGGTTCCCACTAATCCTTGCCACTTTGTATGCTTTTGTTTTTGCTTTTATGCTGTCCTTGACTTCCTTCGTCAGTCATGGATGCCTCGTCCTCCCCTTAGCATGTTTCATAGAACATAGAACAGTACAGCACAGTACAGGCCCTTCGGCCCTCGATGTTGTGCCGAGCTTTGTCCGAAACCAAGATCAAGCTATCCCACTCCCTATCATCCTGGTGTGCTCCATGTGCCTATCCAATAACCACTTGAAAGTTCCTAAAGTGTCCGACTCCACTATCACAGCAGGCAGTCCATTCCACACCCCAACCACTCTCTGAGTAAAGAACCTACCTCGGACATCCCTCCTATATCTCCCACTATGAACTTTATAGTTATGCCCCCTAGTAACAGCTACATCCACCCGAGGAAATAGTCTTTGAATGTCCACTCTATCTATCCCCCTTATTATCTTATAAACCTCTATTAAGTCACCTCTCATCCTCCTCCGCTCTAAAGAGAAAAGCCCTAGCTCCCTCAACCTTTCCTCATAAGACCTACCCTCCAAACCAGGCAGCATCCTGGTAAATCTCCTCTGCACTCTCTCCAATGCTTCCACATCCTTCTTATAGTGAGGTGACCAGAACTGCACACAATATTCCAAATGTGGTCTCACCAAGGTTTCCTCTTCCTTGAGATGGATTTCTGTTGTGCCTCCCGAATAACCCCCCAAAACTCCTGCCATTGCTGTTCCACTGTCTTCCCTTGTAGGCTCCCTTTCCAATCAACTCTGGCCAGCTCCTCCCTCATGTCTTTGTAGTTACCTTTGTCTAATTGTAATACCGTTACATCTGATTCCAGCTTCTCCCTCTCAAACTGCAGGGTAAATTCTATCATATTGTGGTCACTGCTCCCTAAGGGTTCCTTCACCTTAAGTTCCCTAATCAAGTCCGCCTCATTACACATCACCAAATCCAGAATTGTCTGTTCCCTAGTAGGCCCTGTCACAAACTGCTCCAAAAAAACAACTCTTAGATATTCTACAAATTCCTTTTCTTGCGATCCACTACCTACCTGATTTTCCCAGTCCACCTGCATATTGAAGTCCCCCATGATTATCGTAATATTGCCTTTTCTATCTCCTGATTTATTTTCTGCCCACATCCTAACTACTGCCAGGGGGCCTGTACATAACTCCCATCAGGGTCTTTTTACTTTGTGCCACCCTGCTACCATCAGACTTTTGAATGGACTACCTTTATTAAGCTGATCTTTCTCTACACCCTAACAATGACTGTAACACGACATTCTGCACTCTCTCGTTTCCTTCTCCTCCATGTACTCTATGAACGGTATGTTTTGTCTGTACAGCGCGGAAGAAACAATGCTTCTCACTGTATCCCAACACATGTGATAATAATAAATAAAAGCAAAAGAAATCCCTCGGACATTAAATCTATTTCTTCGACAGGATGATGCAAACTAGCCACGCACCGATTCTTAAACCGGGGGCAAATTTCAGCACTGTTCCTGCTCGGCAAACGATGGGCATCAGGGTGGCACAGTGGTTAGCACTGCTGCCTCATAGCGCCAGAGACCCGGGTTCGATTCCCGGCCTGGGTCACTGTCTGTGTGGAGTTTGCACCTTCTCCCCGTGTCTGCGTGGGTTTCCTCCGGGTACTCCAGTTTCATCACACAGTCTGAAAGACATGATACATTGACCATGCTAAATTCTTCCTCAGTGTACCCGAACAGGCTCTGGAGTGTGGCGACTGGGGGATTTTCACAGTAACTTCATTGCAGTGTTAATGTAAGCCTACTTGTGACACGAATAAACAAACTCTAATTGAAGCAAACTGTGGAATATTTTTACATTGAAGCCTAGATTTTTAAGATCAGGTTAGGGTTGGATTGGTGTCCCAGGAGGCAAGAGGTTGCTGACTAATCTGCTGAAATGCCCAGTTCCCCAAACCTGTGGAAGATTTAACCATTGCCTGCCTTTACCCCATTGCCTTCCATAGGGGTACATTGCACCCCCTTTCTGAATGGATTTCACTTCAGGAGAATGGTGCTTCTCATAGGCATTCAGACAATTCCACAAGCCCTCAATCGAATTCAGCGAGCAGGTATCTATACTGGTCTTATTTCAAGGAGTTCTGTAGAATCCATGCCTCATAAACTACTTCCAGGTGATATATAGACCAAGACGGCTGGAGAATAAATCTCCTGCGACACTGCCTCATCAAGCAGTCTGCACTCGTGTAGACCTGAGCCCGACTGAAGGGTAAAGCTCCCAATAAATTGTTCCAATAAGTTACTTAAAATCCAACCTCTGTATAACCTTACTGCAGTAAGAAGTCTCACAGCACCAGGTTAAATTGCGACAGGTATATTTGGGAGCAAAAGCCACTAGCTTTCCGAGCGCTGCCCCTTCATCAGCGAGGTGGGAGTTCTATTCACAAGACATACTGCCTCAGTCTCACATTTCCAATCTGAGTCACTAAGACATTGCCAGATCATGCACTGGGGTTAACTAAGCATTGGCATCCTGGAGCCAATAAAACCCTCCAGCCTGTTCCACCAATCAGTGCCATCAAAGCCGATCCGTGGTCGAAATCAATGTGACAACTTCTGTACCAAGTCATATCAAACTAATCACAAGAAAATTAACTTGCACACCACTGATAATGCACACTGGAACACTCTGTAAACTATAACTGCTCCCAGTCACTGTCAACTATCACTGCCCCCAGTCACTGTAAACTATCACTGTCCCCCAGTCACTGTAAACTACCACTGCCCCCAGCCAGTGTAAACTATCACTGCACTCCAGTCAGTGTAAACTATCACTGTCCCCCAGTCACTGTAAACTATCACTGTCCCCAGTCACTGTAAACTATCACTGTCCCCAGTCACTGTAAACTATCACTGTCGCCAGTCACTGGAAACTATCACTGTCCCCAGTCACTGTAAACTATCACTGTCCCCAGTCACTGTAAACTATCACTGTCCCCAGTCACTGTAAACTATCACTGCCCCCAGTCACTGTAAACTATCACTGCCCCCAGTCACTGTAAACTATCACTGCTCCCCAGTCACTGTAAACTATCACTGCTCCCCAGTCACTGTAAACTATCACTGCTCCCCAGTCACTGTAAACTATCACTGCTCCCCAGTCACTGTAAACTATCACTGCCCCCAGTCAGTGTAAACTACCACTGCTCCTAGTCACTGTAAACTATCACTGCCCCCAGTCACTGTAAACTATCATTGTCCCCAGTCACTGTAAACTATCACTGCCCCCAGTCACTGTAAACTATCACTGCCCCCAGTCACTGTAAACTATCACTGCCCCCAGTCACTGTAAACTATCACTGCACCCAGTCACTGTAAACTATCACTGTCCCCAGTCACTGTAAACTATCACTGTCCCCCAGTCACTGTAAACTATCACTGTCCCCAGTCACTGTAAACTATCACTGCCCCCAGTCACTGTAAACTATCACTGCCCCCAGTCACTGTAAACTATCACTGTCCCCAGTCACTGTAAACTATCACTGCCCCCAGTCACTGTAAACTATCACTGCCCCCAGTCACTGTAAACTATCACTGCCCCCAGTCACTGTAAACTATCACTGTCCCCAGTCACTGTAAACTATCACTGTCCCCAGTCACTGTAAACTATCACTGCCCCCAGTCACTGTAAACTATCACTGTCCCCAGTCACTGTAAACTATCACTGCCCCCAGTCACTGTAAACTATCACTGCCCCCAGTCACTGTAAACTATCACTGCCCCCAGAGACTGTAAACTATCACTGTCCCCCAGTCACTGTAAACTATCACTGCCCCCAGTCACTGTAAACTATCACTGCCCCCAGTCACTGTAAACTATCACTGTCCCCAGTCACTGTAAACTATCACTGCCCCCAGTCACTGTAAACTATCACTGTCCCCCAGTCACTGTAAACTCTCACTGTCCCCAGTCACTGTAAACTATCACTGTCCCCAGTCACTGTAAACTCTCACTGTCCCCAGTCACTGTAAACTATCACTGCCCCCAGTCACTGTAAACTATCACTGCCCCCAGTCACTGTAAACTATCACTGCCCCCAGTCACTGTAAACTCTCACTGTCCCCAGTCACTGTAAACTATCACTGCCCCCAGTCACTGTAAACTCTCACTGTCCCCAGTCACTGTAAACTATCACTGCCCCATGGTCACTGTAAACTATCACTGTCCCCCAGTCACTGTAAACTATCACTGTCCCCCAGTCACTGTAAACTATCACTGTCCCCAGTCACTGTAAACTATCACTGTCCCCCAGTCACTGTAAACTATCACTGTCCCCAGTCACTGTAAACTCTCACTGTCCCCAGTCACTGTAAACTGTCACTGCCCCCCAGTCACTGTAAACTATCACTGTCCCCAGTCACTGTAAACTATCACTGTCCCCAGTCACTGTAAACTATCACTGTCCCCCAGTCACTGTAAACTATCACTGTCCCCAGTCACTGTAAACTATCACTGCCCCCAGTCACTGTAAACTATCACTGCCCCCAGTCACTGTAAACTATCACTGTCCCCCAGTCACTGTAAACTATCAGTGCCCCCAGTCACTGTAAACTATCACTGTCCCCCAGTCAGTGTAAACTATCACTGCTCCTCAGTCACTGTAAACTATCACTGTCCCCAGTCACTGTAAACTATCACTGCCCCCAGTCACTGTAAACTATCACTGCTCCCCAGTCACTGTAAACTATCACTGTCCCCAGTCACTGTAAACTATCACTGCCCCCAGTCACTGTAAACTATCACTGCCCCCAGTCACTGTAAACTATCACTGTCCCCAGTCACTGTAAACTATCACTGCCCCCAGTCACTGTAAACTATCACTGCCCCCAGTCACTGTAAACTATCACTGCCCCCAGTCACTGTAAACTATCACTGCCCCCAGTCACTGTAAACTATCACTGCTCCCAGTCACTGTAAAGTATCACTGCCCCCAGTCACTGTAAACTATCACTGTCCCCCAGTCACTGTAAACTATCACTGCTCCCAGTCACTGTAAACTATCACTGCACCACAGTCACTGTAAACTATCACTGCCTCCAGTCACTGTAAACTATCACTGTCCCCAGTCACTGTAAACTATCACTGTCCCCCAGTCACTGTAAACTATCACTGCCCCCAGTCACTGTAAACTATCACTGTCCCCCAGTCACTGTTAACTATCACTGCCTCCAGTCACTGTAAACTATCACTGTCCCCAGTCACTGTAAACTATCACTGTCCCCAGTCACTGTAAACTATCACTGTCCCCCAGTCACTGTAAACTATCACTGCCTCCAGTCACTGTAAACTATCACTGTCCCCAGTCACTGTAAACTATCACTGCCCCCAGTCACTGTAAACTATCACTGCCCCCAGTCACTGTAAACTATCACTGCTCCCAGTCACTGTAAACTATCACTGTCCCCAGTCACTGTAAACTATCACTGCCCCCAGTGACTGTAAACTATCACTGTCCCCCAGTCACTGTAAACTATCACTGCCCCCAGTCACTGTAAACTATCACTGCCCCCAGTCACTGTAAACTATCACTGCCCCCAGTGACTGTAAACTATCACTGTCCCCCAGTCACTGTAAACTATCACTGCCCCCAGTCACTGTAAACTATCACTGCCCCCAGTCACTGTAAACTATCACTGTCCCCCAGTCACTGTAAACTATCACTGCCCCCAGTCACTGTAAACTATCACTGTCCCCCAGTCACTGTAAACTATCACTGTCCCCAGTCACTGTAAACTATCACTGCCCCCAGTCACTGTAAACTATCACTGTCCCCCAGTCACTGTAAACTATCACTGCCCCCAGTCACTGTAAACTATCACTGTCCCCAGTCAGTGTAAACTATCACTGCCCCCAGTCACTGTAAACTATCACTGTCCCCCAGTCACTGTAAACTATCACTGTCCCCCAGTCACTGTAAACTATCACTGCCCCCAGTCACTGTAAACTATCACTGTCCCCAGTCACTGTAAACTATCACTGCCCCCAGTCACTGTAAACTATCACTGTCCCCAGTCACTGTAAACTATCACTGTCCCCAGTCACTGTAAACTATCACTGTCCTCCAGTCACTCTAAACTATCACTGTCCCCCAGTCACTGTAAACTATCACTGTCCCCAGTCACTGTAAACTATCACTGTCCCCAGTCACTGTAAACTGTCACTGTCCCCCAGTCACTGTAAACTATCACTGCCCCCAGTCACTGTCAATATCACTGTCCCCCAATCACTGTAAACTATCACTGTCCCCCAGTCACTGTAAACTATCACTGCCCCCAGTCACTGTAAACTATCACTGTCCCCCAGTCACTGTAAACTATCACTGCCCCCAGTCACTGTAAACTATCACTGCCCCCAGTCACTGTAAACTGTCACTGTCCCCCAGTCACTGTAAACTATCACTGCCCCCAGTCACTGTAAACTATCACTGCCCCCAGTCACTGTAAACTGTCACTGTCCCCCAGTCACTGTAAACTATCACTGCCCCCAGTCACTATCAATATCACTGTCCCCCAATCACTGTAAGCTATCAGTGCCCCCAGTCACTGTAAACTATCACTGTCCCCCAGTCACTGTAAACTATCACTGCCCCCAGTCACTGTAAACTATCACTGCCCCCAGTCACTGTAAACTATCACTGCCCCCAGTCACTGTAAACTATCCCTGCTCCCCAGTCACTGTAAACTATCACTGCCCCCAGTCACTGTAAACTATCACTGCCCCCAGTCACTGTCAATATCACTGTCCCCCAATCACTGTAAACTATCACGGCCCCCAGTCACTGTAAACTAACACTTCCCCCAGTCACTGTAAACTATCACTTCCCCCAGTCACTTTAAAATATCACTGCCCCGAGTCACTGTAAACTATCACTGCCCCCCCCAGTCACTGTAAACTATCACTGTCCCCCAGTCACTGTAAACTATCACTTCCCCCAGTCACTGTAAACTATCACTGCCCCGAGTCACTGTAAACTATCACTGCCCCCAGTCACTGTAAACTATCACTGCCCCCAGTCACTGTAAACTATCACTTCCCCCAGTCACTGTAAACGATCACTTCCCCACAGTCACTGTAAACTATCACTGTCCCCAGTCACTGTAAACTATCACTGCCCCCAGTCACTGGAAACTATCACTGTCCCCAGTCACTGTAAACTATCACTGCCCCCAGTCACTCTAAACTATCACTGCCCCCAGTCACTGTAAATTATCAGCGCCCCCAGTCACTGTAAACTATCACTGCCCCCAGTCACTGTAAACTATCACTGTCCCCAGTCACTGTAAACTATCACTGCTCCCAGTCACTGTAAACTATCACTGCCCCCAGTCACTGTAAACTATCACTGCCCCCAGTCACTGTAAACTATCACTGCCCCCCAGTCACTGAAACTATCACTGCCCCCAGTCACTGTAAACTATCACTGCCCCCAGTCACTGTAAAATATCAGTGCCCCCTGTCACTGTAAACTATCACTGCCCTCAGTCACTGTAAAATATCAGTGCCCCCTGTCACTGTAAACTATCACTGTCCCCCAGTCACTGTAAACTATCACTGTCCCCAGTCACTGTAAAACCATCACTGCCCCCAGTCACTGTAAACTATCACTGCCCCCAGTCACTGGAAACTATCACAGTCCCCAGTCACTGTAAACTATCACTGCCCCCAGTCACTCTAAACTATCACTGCCCCCAGTCACTGTCAATTATCAGCGCCCCCAGTCACTGTAAACTATCACTGCCCCCAGTCACTGTAAACTATCACTGTCCCCAGTCACTGTAAACTATCACTGCTCCCAGTCACTGTAAACTATCACTGCCCCCAGTCACTGTAAACTATCACTGCCCCCAGTCACTGTAAACTATCACTGCCCCCCAGTCACTGAAACTATCACTGCCCCCAGTCACTGTAAACTATCACTGCCCCCAGTCACTGTAAAATATCAGTGCCCCCTGTCACTGTAAACTATCACTGCCCTCAGTCACTGCAAACTATCACTGTCCCCCAGTCACTGTAAACTATCACTGCCCCCAGTCACTGTAAACTATCACTGCCCCCATTCACTGTAAACTATCACTGTCCCCCAGTCACTCTAAACTATCACTGTCCCCAGTCACTGTAAACTGTCACTGCCCCCAGTCACTGTAAACTATCACTGCACCCAGTCACTGTAAACTATCACTGCCCCCCAGTCACTCTAAACTATCACTGCTCCCAGTCACTGTAAACTATCACTGCCCCCAGTCACTGTAAACTATCACTGCACCCAGTCACTGTAAACTGTCACTGCTCCCAGTCACTGTAAACTATCACTGCTCCCAGTCACTGTAAACTATCACTGCACCCAGTCACTGTAATCTGTCACTGTCCCCTAGTCACTGTAAACTATCACTGCCCCCAGTCACTGTAAACTGTCACTGCCCCCACGCACTGGAAACTATCACTGCTCCCCAGTCACTGTAAACTATCACTGTCCCCCAGTCACTCGAAACTATCAGTGCCCCCAGTCACTCTAAAATATCACTGCCCCATAGTGATTGTAAACTATCACTGCCCCCAGTCACTGTGAACTGTCATTGCCCCCAGGCACTGGAAACTATCACTGTCCCCAGTCACTGTAAACTATCACTGTCCCCAGTCACTCGAAACTATCAGTGCCCCCAGTCACTCTAAACTATCACTGCCCCATAGTGATTGTAAACTATCACTGCCCCCACGCACTGTAAACTATCACTGTCCCCAGTCACTGTAAACTATCACTGTCCCCAGTCATTGTAAACTATCACTGTCCCCAGTCACTGTAAACTATCACTGTCCCCAGTCACTGTAAACTATCACTGTCCCCAGTCACTGTAAACTATCACTGTCCCCAGTCACTGGAAACTATCACTGCTCCCCAGTCACTGTAAACTATCACTGCTCCCCAGTCACTGAAAACTTTCACTGCCCCCAGTCAGTGTAAACGACCACTGCTCCTAGTCACTGTAACCTATCACTGCCCCCAGTCACTGTAAACTATCATTGTCCCCAGTCACTGTAAACTATCACTGCCCCCCAGTCACTGTAAACTATCACTGCCCCCAGTCACTGTAAACTCTCACAGTCCCCAGTCACTGTAAACTATCACTGCCCCCAGTCACTGTAAACTATCACTGTCCCCCAGTCACTGTAAACTATCACTGCTCCCAGTCACTGTAAACTATCACTGCCCCCAGTCACTGTAAACTATCACTGCCCCCAGTCACTGTAAACTATCACTGTCCCCAGTCACTGTAAACTATCACTGCCCCCAGTCACTGTAAACTATCACTGCTCCCAGTCACTGTAAACTATCACTGCCCCCAGTCACTGTAAACTATCACTGCCCCCAGTCACTGTAAACTATCACTGCTCCCAGTCACTGTAAACTATCACTGCCCCCAGTCACTGTAAACTATCACTGCCCCCAGTCACTGTAAACTATCACTGTCCCCAGTCACTGTAAACTATCACTGCCCCCCAGTCACTGTAAACTATCACTGCTCCCAGTCACTGTAAACTATCACTGCCCCCAGTCACTGTAAACTATCACTGCCCCCAGTCACTGTAAACTATCACTGCCCCCAGTGACTGTAAACTATCACTGTCCCCAGTCACTGTAAACTATCACTGTCCCCAGTGACTGTAAACTATCACTGTCCCCAGTCACTGTAAACTATCACTGCCCCCAGTGACTGTAAACTATCACTGTCCCCAGTCACTGTAAACTATCACTGTCCCCCAGTCACTGTCAACTATCACTGCCTCCAGTCACTGTAAACTATCACTGACCCCAGTGACTGTAAACTATCACTGTCCCCCAGTCACTGTCAACTATCACTGCCCCCAGTCACTGTAAACTATCACTGCCCCCAGTGACTGTAAACAATCACTGTCCCCCAGTCACTGTCAACTATCACTGTCCCCCAGTCACTGTAAACTATCACTGCCTCCAGTCACTGTAAACTATCACTGTCCCCCAGTCACTGTAAACTATCACTGCCCCCAGTCACTGTAAACTATCACTGTCCCCCAGTCACTGTAAACTATCACTGCCTCCAGTCACTGTAAACTATCACTGCCCCCAGTCACTGTAAACTATCACTGCCCCCAGTCACTGTAAACTATCACTGTCCCCAGTCACTGTAAACTATCACTGCCCCCAGTCACTGTAAACTATCACTGCACCACAGTCACTGTAAACTATCACTGCTCCCAGTCACTGTAAACTATCACTGCCCCCAGTCACTGTAAACTATCACTGACCCCAGTCACTGTAAACTATCACTGCCCCCAGTCACTGTAAACTATCACTGCCCCCAGTCACTGTAATCTGTCACTGTCCCCCAGTCACTGTAAACTATCACTGCCCCCAGTCACTGTCAATATCACTGTCCCCCAATCACTGTAAACTATCAGTGCCCCCAGTCACTGTAAACTATCACTGTCCCCCAGTCACTGTAAACTATCACTGCCCCCAGTCACTGTAAACTATCACTGCCCCCAGTCACTGTAAACTATCACTGCTCCCCAGTCACTGTAAACTATCACTGCCCCCAGTCACTGTAAACTATCACTGCCCCCAGTCACTATAAACTATCCCTGCTCCCCAGTCACTGTAAACTATCACTGCCCCCAGTCACTGTAAACTATCACTGCCCCCAGTCACTGTAAACTATCACTGCCCCCCAGTCACTGTCAATATCACTGTCCCCCAATCACTGTAAACTATCACTGCCCCCAGTCACTGTAAACTATCACTTCCCCCAGTCACTGGAAACTATCACTTCCCCCAGTCACTGTAAAATATCACTGCCCCAAGTCACTGTAAACTATCACTGCCCCCCCCAGTCACTGTAAACTATCACTGCCCCCAGTCACTGTAAACTATCACTTCCCCCAGTCACTGTAAACGATCACTTCCCCACAGTCACTGTAAACTATCACTGCCCCCAGTCACTGTAAACAATCACTGCCCCACGTCACTGTAAAACCATCACTGCCCCCAGTCACTGTAAACTATCACTGCCCCCAGTCACTGGAAACTATCACTGTCCCCAGTCACTGTAAACTATCACTGCCCCCAGTCACTCTAAACTATCACTGCCCCCAGTCACTGTAAATTATCAGCGCCCCCAGTCACTGTAAACTATCACTGCCCCCAGTCACTGTAAACTATCACTGTCCCCAGTCACTGTAAACTATCACTGCTCCCAGTCACTGTAAACTATCACTGCCCCCAGTCACTGTAAACTATCACTGCCCCCAGTCACTGTAAACTATCACTGCCCCCCAGTCACTGAAACTATCACTGCCCCCAGTCACTGTAAACTATCACTGCCCCCAGTCACTGTAAAATATCAGTGCCCCCTGTCACTGTAAACTATCACTGCTCTCAGTCACTGCAAACTATCACTGTCCCCCAGTCATTGTAAACTATCACTGCCCCCAGTCACTGTAAACTATCACTGCCCCCATTCACTGTAAACTATCACTGTCCCCCAGTCACTCTAAACTATCACTGTCCCCAGTCACTGTAAACTGTCACTACCCCCAGTCACTGTAAACTATCACTGCACCCAGTCACTGTAAACTATCACTGCCCCCAGTCACTCTAAACTATCACTGCTCCCAGTCACTGTAAACTATCACTGCCCCCAGTCAATGTAAACTATCACTGCACCCAGTCACTGTAAACTGTCACTGCTCCCAGTCACTGTAAACTATCACTGCCCCCAGTCACTGTAAACTATCACTGCACCCAGTCACTGTAATCTGTCACTGTCCCCCAGTCACTGTAAACTATCACTGCCCCCAGTCACTGTAAACTGTCACTGCCCCCACGCACTGGAAACTATCACTGCTCCCCAGTCACTGTAAACTATCACTGTCCCCCAGTCACTCGAAACTATCAGTGCCCCCAGTCACTCTAAACTATCACTGCCCCATAGTGATTGTAAACTATCACTGCCCCCAGTCACTGCGAACTGTCATTGCCCCCAGGCACTGGAAACTATCACTGCTCCCCAGTCACTGTAAACTATCACTGCCCCATAGTGATTGTAAACTATCACTGCCCCCAGTCACTGTGAACTGTCACTGCCCCCAGGCACTGGAAACTATCACTGCTCCCCAGTCACTGTAAACTATCACTGCCCCCAGTCACTGTAGACTATCACTGCCCCCAGTCACTGTAAACTATCACTGCCCCCAGTCACTGTAAACTATCACTGCCCCCAGTCACTGTAAACTATCACTGCCCCCAGTCACTGTAAACTATCACTGCCCCGAGTCACTGGAAACTATCACTGCCCCCAGTCACTGGAAACTATCACTGTCCCCAGTGACTGTAAACTATCACTGCGCCCAGTCACTGTAAACTATCACTGCGCCCAGTCACTGTAAACTATCACTGTCCCCCAGTCACAGGAAACTATAACTGTCCCCCAGTCACTGTAAACTATCTCTGCCCCCAGTCACAGTAAACTATCACTGCCCCCCAGTCACTGTAAACTACCACTGCCCCCAGTCACTCTAAACTATCACTGCCCCCCAGTCACTGTAAACTATCACAGCCCCCAGTCACTGTAAACTATCACTGCCCCCAGTCACTGTAAACTATCACTGCCCCCCAGTCACTGTAAAGTACCACTGCCCCCAGTCACTGTAAACTATCACTGCCCCCCAGTCACTGTAAAGTACCACTGCCCCCAGTCACTGTAAACTATCACTGCCCCCCAGTCACTGTAAAGTACCACTGCCCCCAGTCACTGTAAACTATCACTGCCCCGCAGTCACTGTAAACTACCACTGCCCCCAGTCACTGTAAACTATCACTGCTCCCCAGTCACTGTAAACTATCACTGCCCCCATTCACTGTAAACTATCACTGCCCCCCAGTCACTGTAAACTATCACTGCCCCCAGTCACTGTAAACTATCACTGTCCCCAGTCACTGTAAACTATCACTGCCCCCAGTCACTGTAAACTGTCACTGGCCCCAGTCACTGTAAACTATCACTGCCTCCAGTCACTGTAAACTGTCACTGCCCCCAGTCACTGTAAACTATCACTGCCCCCAGTCACTGTAAATTATCACTGCCCCCAGACACTGTAAACTATCACTGCCCCCAGTCACTGTCAATATCACTGTCCCCCAATCACTGTAAATTATCACTGCCCCCAGTCACTGTAAACTATCACTGCCCCCAGTCACTGTAGACTATCACTGCCCCCAGTCACTGTAAACTATCACTGCCCCCAGTCACTGTAAACTATCACTGCCCCCAGTCACTGGAAACTATCACTGCCCCCAATCACTGGAAACTATCACTGCCCCGAGTCACTGGAAACTATCACTGCCCCCAGTCACTGGAAACTATCACTGTCCCCAGTGACTGTAAACTATCACTGCCCCCAGTCACTGGAAACTATCACTGCCCCCAATCACTGGAAACTATCACTGCCTCGAGTCACTGGAAACTATCACTGCCCCCAGTCACTGTAAACTATCACTGTCCCCCAGTCACTGTAAACTATCACTGCGCCCAGTCACTGTAAACTATCACTGTCCCCCAGTCACTGGAAACTATTACTGTCCCCCAGTCACTGTAAACTATCTCTGCCCCCAGTCACAGTAAACTATCACTGCCCCCCAGTCACTGTAAACTATCACTGCCCCCAGTCACTCTAAACTATCACTGTCCCCAGTCACTGTAAACTATCACTGCCCCCCAGTCATTGTAAACTATCACTGCCCCCAGTCACTGTAAACTATCACTGCCCCCTAGTCACTGTAAAGTACCACTGCCCCCAGTCACTGTAAACTATCACTGCCCCCCAGTCACTGTAAACTACCACTGCCCCCAGTCACTGTAAACTATCACTGCTCCCCAGTCACTGTAAACTATCACTGCCCCACAGTCACTGTAAACTATCACTGCCCCCATTCACTGTAAACTATCACTGTCCCCAGTCACTGTAAACTATCACTGCCCCCAGTCACTGTAAACTGTCACTGCCCCCAGTCACTGTAAACTATCACTGCCTCCAGTCACTGTAAACTGTCACTGCCCCCAGTCACTGTAAACTATCACTGCCCCCAGTCACTGTAAATTATCACTGCCCCCAGACACTGTAAACTATCACTGCCCCCTGTCACTGTCAATATCACTGTCCCCCAATCACTGTACATTATCACTGCCCCCAGTCACTGTAAACTATCACTGCTCCCAGTCACTGTAAACTATCACTGCCCCCAGTCACTCTAAACTATCACTGTCCCCAGTCACTGTAAACTATCACTGCCCCCAGTCACTGTAAACAATCAATGCCCCCAGTCACTGTAAACTATCACTGTCCCCCAGTCACTGTAAACTATCACTGCCCCCAGTCACTGTAAACTATCACTGTCCTCCAGTCACTGAAAACTATCACTGCCCCAAGTCACTGTAAACTGTCACTGCCCCCAGTCACTGTAAACTATCACTGCCTCCAGTCACTGTAAACTGTCACTGCCCCCAGTCACTGTAAACTATCACAGCCCCCAGTCACTGTAAATAATCACTGCCCCCAGACACTGTAAACTATCACTGCCCCCAGTCACTGTCAATATCACTGTCCCCCAATCACTGTAAATTATCACTGCCCCCTGTCACTTGAAACTATCACTGCCCCCAGTCACTGTAGACTATCACTGCCCCCAGTCACTGTAAACTATCACTGCCCCCAATCACTGTAATCTATTACTGCCCCCAGTCACTGGAAACTATCACTGCCCCCAATCACTGGAAACTATCACTGCCCCGAGTCACTGGAAACTATCATTGCCCCCAGTCACTGGAAACTATCACTGTCCCCAGTCACTGTAAACTATCACTGCCCCCAGTCACTGTAAACTATCACTGCCCCCAGTCACTGTAAACTATCACTGCCCCCAGTCACTGTAAACTATCACTGCCCCCTAGTCACTGTAAACTATCACTGTCCCCAGTCACTGTAAACTATCACTGTGCCCAGTCACTGTAAACTATCACTGCGCCCCAGTCACTGTAAACTATCTCTGCCCCCAGTCACAGTAAACTATCACTGCCCCCCAGTCACTGTAAACTATCACTGTCCCCAGTCACTGGAAACTATCACTGTCCCCAGTCACTGTAAACTATCACTGCCCCCAGTCACTGTAAACTATCACTGCCCCCAGTCACTGTAAACTATCACTGCCCCCAGTCACTGTAAACTATCACTGCTCCCCAGTCACTGTAAACTATCACTGTCCCCCAGTCACTGTAAACTATCTCTGCCCCCAGTCACAGTAAACTATCACTGCCCCCCAGTCACTGTAAACTATCACTGTCCCCAGTCACTGTAAACTATCACTGCCCCCAGTCACTCTAAACTATCACTGCCCCCCAGTCACTGTAAACTATCACTGCCCCCAGTCACTGTAAACTATCACTGCCCCCAGTCACTGTAAACTATCACTGCCCCCAGTCACTCTAAACTATCACTGCCCCCCAGTCACTGTAAACTATCACTGCCCCCAGTCACTGTAAACTATCACTGCCCCCTAGTCACTGTAAAGTACCACTGCCCCCAGTCACTGTAAACTATCACTGCTCCCCAGTCACTGTAAACTATCACTGCCCCACAGTCACTGTAAACTATCACTGCCCCCAGTCACTTTAAACTATCACTGTCCCCAGTCACTGTAAACTATCTCTGCCCCCAGTCACTGTAAACTGTCACTGCCCCCAGTCACTGTAAACTATCACTGCCTCCAGTCACTGTAAACTGTCACTGCCCCCAGTCACTGTAAACTATCACTGCTCCCCAGTCACTGTAAACTATCACTGCCCCCAGTCACTGTAAATTATCACTGCCCCCAGACACTGTAAACTATCACTGCCCCCTGTCACTGTCAATATCACTGTCCCCCAATCACTGTACATTATCACTGCCACCAGTCACTGTAAACTATCACTGCCCCCAGTCACTGGAAATTATCAGCGCCCCCAGTCACTGTAAACTATCACTGCCCCCAGTCACTGTAAACTATCACTTCCCCCAGTCACTGTACACGATCACTGCCCCCAGTCACTGTAAACTACCACTTCCCCCAGTCACTGTAAACTATCTCTTCCCCCAGTCACTGTAAACTATCACTGCCCCGAGTCACTGTAAACTATCACTGCCCCCAGTCACTGTAAACTATCACTGCCCCCAGTCACTGTAAACTATCACTGCCCCACGTCACTGTAAAACCATCACTGCCCCCAGTCACTGTAAACTATCACTGCCCCCAGTCACTGTAAACTATCACTGCCCCCAGTCACGGTAAACTATCACTGTCCCCAGTCACTCTCAACTATCACTGCCCCCAGTCACTGTAAACTATCACTGCCCCCAGTCACTCTAAACTGTCACTGCTCCCAGTCACTGTAAACTATCACTGCCCCCAGTCACTGTAAACTATCACTGCCCCCAGTCACTGTAAACTATCACTGCCCCCAGT
Organism: Mustelus asterias; assembly: GCF_964213995.1. NCBI lineage: Eukaryota > Metazoa > Chordata > Chondrichthyes > Carcharhiniformes > Triakidae > Mustelus > Mustelus asterias. The sequence goes on from NC_135828.1 coordinate 25,115,790, forward strand.
CACTGTAAACAATCACTGCCCCCAGTCACTGTAAACTATCACTGTCCCCAGTCACTGTAAACAATCACTGCCCCCAGTCACTGTAAACTATCACTGCCCCCAGTCACTGTAAACTATCTCTGCTCCCCAGTCACTGTAAACTATCACTGCCCCCAGTCTCTGTAAACTATCACTGCCTCCAGTCACTGTAAACTATCACTGCCCCCCAGTGACTGTAAACTATCACTGCCCCCAGTCACTGTAAACAATCAATGCCCCCAGTCACTGTAAACTATCACTGTCCCCAGTCACTGTAAACTATCACTGCCCCCAGTCACTGTAAACTATCACTGCCCCCAGTCACTCTAAACTATCACTGTCCCCAGTCACTGTAAACTATCACTGCCCCCAGTCACTGTAAACAATCAATGCCCCCAGTCACTGTAAACTATCACTGTCCCCAGTCACTGTAAACTATCACTGCCCCCAGTCACTGTAAACTATCACTGTCCCCCAGTCACTGTAAACTATCACTGCCCCCAGTCACTGAAACTATCACTGCCCCCAGTCACTAAATATTATCACTGCCCCCCAGTCACTGTAAACTATCACTGCCCCCCAGTCACTGTAAACGATCATTGCCCCCAGTCACTGTAAACTATCACTGCCCCCAGTCACTGTAAACTATCATTGCCCCCTGTCACTGTAAACTATCACTGCCCTCAGTCACTGCAAACTATCACTGTCCCCAGTCACTGTAAACTATCACTGTCCCCCCGTCACTGTAAACTATCATTGCCCCCAGTCACTGTAAACTATCACTGTCCTCCAGTCACTGAAAACTATCACTGCCCCCAGTCACTCTAAACTATCACTGCCCCCAGTCACTGTAAACTATCACTGCCCCCAGTCACTGTGAACTGTCACTGCCGCCAGGCACAGGAAACTATCACTGCCCCCCAGTCACTGTAAACTATCACTGCCCCCAGTCACTGTGAACTATCACTGTCCCCCAGTCACTGTAAACTATCACTGCCCCCAGTCACTGTAAACTATCACTGCCCCCCAGTCACTGTAAACTATCACTGCCCCCAGTCACTGTAAACTATCACTGCCCCCAGTCACTGTAAACTATCACTGCCCCCAGTCACTGTGAACTGTCACTGCCGCCAGGCACAGGAAACTATCACTGCCCCCCAGTCACTGTAAACTATCACTGCCCCCAGTCACTGTGAACTATCACTGTCCCCCAGTCACTGTAAACTATCACTGTCCTCCAGTCACTGAAAACTATCACTGCCCCAAGTCACTGTAAACTGTCACTGCCCCCAGTCACTGTAAACTATCACTGCCTCCAGTCACTGTAAACTGTCACTGCCCCCAGTCACTGTAAACTATCACTGCCCCCAGTCACTGTAAATAATCACTGCCCCCAGACACTGTAAACTATCACTGCCCCCAGTCACTGTCAATATCACTGTCCCCCAATCACTGTAAATTATCACTGCCCCCTGTCACTTGAAACTATCACTGCCCCCAGTCACTGTAGACTATCACTGCCCCCAGTCACTGTAAACTATCACTGCCCCCAATCACTGTAATCTATTACTGCCCCCAGTCACTGGAAACTATCACTGCCCCCAATCACTGGAAACTATCACTGCCCCGAGTCACTGGAAACTATCATTGCCCCCAGTCACTGGAAACTATCACTGTCCCCAGTCACTGTAAACTATCACTGCCCCCAGTCACTGTAAACTATCACTGCCCCCAGTCACTGTAAACTATCACTGCCCCCAGTCACTGTAAACTATCACTGCCCCCTAGTCACTGTAAACTATCACTGTCCCCAGTCACTGTAAACTATCACTGTGCCCAGTCACTGTAAACTATCACTGCGCCCCAGTCACTGTAAACTATCTCTGCCCCCAGTCACAGTAAACTATCACTGCCCCCCAGTCACTGTAAACTATCACTGTCCCCAGTCACTGGAAACTATCACTGTCCCCAGTCACTGTAAACTATCACTGCCCCCAGTCACTGTAAACTATCACTGCCCCCAGTCACTGTAAACTATCACTGCCCCCAGTCACTGTAAACTATCACTGCTCCCCAGTCACTGTAAACTATCACTGTCCCCCAGTCACTGTAAACTATCTCTGCCCCCAGTCACAGTAAACTATCACTGCCCCCCAGTCACTGTAAACTATCACTGTCCCCAGTCACTGTAAACTATCACTGCCCCCAGTCACTCTAAACTATCACTGCCCCCCAGTCACTGTAAACTATCACTGCCCCCAGTCACTGTAAACTATCACTGCCCCCAGTCACTGTAAACTATCACTGCCCCCAGTCACTCTAAACTATCACTGCCCCCCAGTCACTGTAAACTATCACTGCCCCCAGTCACTGTAAACTATCACTGCCCCCTAGTCACTGTAAAGTACCACTGCCCCCAGTCACTGTAAACTATCACTGCTCCCCAGTCACTGTAAACTATCACTGCCCCACAGTCACTGTAAACTATCACTGCCCCCAGTCACTTTAAACTATCACTGTCCCCAGTCACTGTAAACTATCTCTGCCCCCAGTCACTGTAAACTGTCACTGCCCCCAGTCACTGTAAACTATCACTGCCTCCAGTCACTGTAAACTGTCACTGCCCCCAGTCACTGTAAACTATCACTGCTCCCCAGTCACTGTAAACTAGCACTGCCCCCAGTCACTGTAAATTATCACTGCCCCCAGACACTGTAAACTATCACTGCCCCCTGTCACTGTCAATATCACTGTCCCCCAATCACTGTACATTATCACTGCCACCAGTCACTGTAAACTATCACTGCCCCCAGTCACTGGAAATTATCAGCGCCCCCAGTCACTGTAAACTATCACTGCCCCCAGTCACTGTAAACTATCACTTCCCCCAGTCACTGTAAACGATCACTGCCCCCAGTCACTGTAAACTACCACTTCCCCCAGTCACTGTAAACTATCTCTTCCCCCAGTCACTGTAAACTATCACTGCCCCGAGTCACTGTAAACTATCACTGCCCCCAGTCACTGTAAACTATCACTGCCCCCAGTCACTGTAAACTATCACTGCCCCACGTCACTGTAAAACCATCACTGCCCCCAGTCACTGTAAACTATCACTGCCCCCAGTCACTGTAAACTATCACTGCCCCCAGTCACGGTAAACTATCACTGTCCCCAGTCACTCTCAACTATCACTGCCCCCAGTCATGGTAAACTATCACTGCTCCCAGTCGCTGTAAACTATCACTGCCCCCAGTCACTCTAAACTGTCACTGCTCCCAGTCACTGTAAACTATCACTGCCCCCAGTCACTGTAAACTATCACTGCCCCCAGTCACTGTAAACTATCACTGCCCCCAGTCACTGTAAACAATCACTGCCCCCAGTCACTGTAAACTATCACTGCCCCCAGTCACTGTAAACTATCACTGCCCCCAGTCACTGTAAACAATCACTGCCCCCAGTCACTGTAAACTATCACTGTCCCCAGTCACTGTAAACAATCACTGCCCCCAGTCACTGTAAACAATCACTGCCCCCAGTCACTGTAAACTATCACTGCCCCCCAGTCACTGTAAACTATCACTGCCCCCAGTCACTCTAAACTATCACTGTCCCCAGTCACTGTAAACTATCACTGCCCCCAGTCACTGTAAACAATCAATGCCCCCAGTCACTGTAAACTATCACTGTCCCCAGTCACTGTAAACTATCACTGCCCCCAGTCACTGTAAACTATCACTGCCCCCAGTCACTCTAAACTATCACTGTCCCCAGTCACTGTAAACTATCACTGCCCCCAGTCACTGTAAACAATCAATGCCCCCAGTCACTGTAAACTATCACTGTCCCCAGTCACTGTAAACTATCACTGCCCCCAGTCACTGTAAACTATCACTGTCCCCCAGTCACTGTAAACTATCACTGCCCCCAGTCACTGAAACTATCACTGCCCCCAGTCACTAAATATTATCACTGCCCCCCAGTCACTGTAAACTATCACTGCCCCCCAGTCACTGTAAACGATCATTGCCCCCAGTCACTGTAAACTATCACTGCCCCCAGTCACTGTAAACTATCATTGCCCCCTGTCACTGTAAACTATCACTGCCCTCAGTCACTGCAAACTATCACTGTCCCCAGTCACTGTAAACTATCACTGTCCCCCCGTCACTGTAAACTATCACTGCCCCCAGTCACTGTAAACTATCACTGTCCTCCAGTCACTGAAAACTATCACTGCCCCCAGTCACTCTAAACTATCACTGCCCCCAGTCACTGTAAACTATCACTGCCCCCAGTCACTGTGAATTGTCACTGCCGCCAGGCACAGGAAACTATCACTGCCCCCCAGTCACTGTAAACTATCACTGCCCCCAGTCACTGTGAACTGTCACTGCCCCCAGGCACTGGAAACTATCACTGCTCCCCAGTCACAGTAAACTATCACTGCCCCCAGTCACTGTGAACTATCAGTGCCCCCAGTCACTGTAAACTATCACTGCCCCCAGTCACTGGAAACTATCACTGCCCCCAGTCACTGGAAACTATCACTGCCCCCAGTCACTGGAAACTATCACTGCCCCCAGTCACTGTAAACGATCATTGCCCCCAGTCACTGTAAACTATCACTGCCCCCAGTCACTCTAAACTATCACTGCCCCCAGTCACTGTAAACTATCACTGCCCCCAGTCACTGTAAACTATCACTGCCCCCAGTCACTCTAAACTATCACTGCCCCCAGTCACTGTAAACTATCACTGTCCCCCAGTCACTGTAAACTATCACTGTCCCCCAGTCACTGTAAACTATCACTGCTCCCAGTCACTGTAAACTATCACTGCCCCCAGTCACTGTAAACTATCACTGCCCCCAGTCACTCTAAACTATCACTGCCCCCAGTCACTGTAAACTATCACTGTCCCCCAGTCACTGTAAACTATCACTGCTCCCAGTCACTGTAAACTATCACTGCCCCCAGTCACTGTAAACTATCACTGCTCCCCAGTCACTGTAAACTATCACTGCTCCCAGTCACTGTAAACTATCACTGTCCCCCAGTCACTGTAAACTATCACTGCTCCCAGTCACTGTAAACTATCACTGCCCCCAGTCACTCTAAACTATCACTGCCCCCAGTCACTGTAAACTATCAGTGCCCCCAGTCACTGTAAACTATCAGTGCCCCCAGTCACTGTAAACTATCAGTGCCCCCAGTCACTGTAAACTATCACTGCTCCCAGTCACTGTAAACTATCAGTGCCCCCAGTCACTGTAAACTATCACTGCTCCCAGTCACTGTAAACTATCACCGCCCCCAGTCACTGAAACTATCACTGCCCCCAGTCACTAAATATTATCACTGCCCCCCAATCACTGTAAACAATCACTGCCCCCAGTCACTGTAAAATATCATTGCCCCCTGTCACTGTAAACTATCACTGCCCTCAGTCACTGCAAACTATCACTGTCCCCAGTCACTGTAAACTATCACTGCCCCCAGTCACTGTAAACTATCACTGCCCCCAGTCACTCTAAACTATCACTGCCCCCATTCACTGTAAACTATCACTGTCCCCCAGTCACTGTAAACTGTCACTGCCCCCAGTCACTCTAAACTATCACTGCTCCCCAGTCACTGTAAACTATCACTGCTCCCCAGTCACTGTAAACTATCACTGCTCCCAGTCACTGTAAACTATCACTGCTCCCAGTCACTGTAAACTATCACTGCCCCCCAGTCACTGTAAACTGTCACTGCTCCCAGTCACTGTAAACTATCACTGTCCCCAGTCACTGTAAACTATCACTGCTCCCAGTCACTGTAAACTATCACTGCCCCCCAGTCACTGTAAACTGTCACTGCTCCCAGTCACTGTAAACTATCACTGCTCCCAGTCACTGTAAACTGTCACTGCTCCCAGTCACTGTAAACTATCACTGCCCCCAGTCACTGTAAACTATCACTGCCCCCAGTCACTCTAAACTATCACTGCCCCCATTCACTGTAAACTATCACTGCCCCCAGTCACTGTAAACTATCACTGCCCCCAGTCAGTGTAAACTATCACTGCCCCCAGTCACTGTAAACTATCACTGCTCCCAGTCACTGTAAACTATCACTGCCCCCAGTCACTGTAAACTATCACTGCCCCCCAGTCACTCTAAACTATCACTGCTCCCAGTCACTGTAAACTATCACTGCACCCCAGTCACTGTAAACTATCACTGCCCCCCAGTCACGGTAAACTATCACTGTCCCCAGTCACTCTAAACTATCACTGCTCCCAGTCACTGTAAACTATCACTGCCCCCAGTCACTCTAAACTATCACTGCCCCCAGTGACTGTAAACTATCACTGCTCCCAGTCACTGTAAACTGTCACTGCTCCCAGTCACTGTAAACTATCACTGCACCCAGTCACTCTAAACTATTACTGCTCCCAGTCACTGTAAACTGTCACTGCTCCCAGTCACTGTAAACTATCACTGCACCCAGTCACTGTAAACTATCACTGTCCCCAGTCACTGTAAACTATCACTGTCCCCAGTCACTGTAAACTATCACTGTCCCCAGTCACTGTAAACTATCACTGTCCCCAGTCACTGTAAACTATCACTGTCCCCAGTCACTGTAAACTATCACTGTCCCCAGTCACTGTAAACTATCACTGTCCCCAGTCACTGTAAACTATCACTGTCCCCAGTCACTGTAAACTATCACTGTCCCCAGTCACTGTAAACTATCACTGTCCCCAGTCACTGTAAACTATCACTGTCCCCAGTCACTGTAAACTATCACTGTCCCCAGTCACTGTAAACTATCACTGTCCCCAGTCACTGTAAACTATCACTGTCCCCAGTCACTGTAAACTATCACTGTCCCCAGTCACTGTAAACTATCACTGTCCCCAGTCACTGTAAACTATCAATGCCCCCAGTCACTGTAAACTATCAATGCCCCCAGTCACTGTAAACTATCACTGTCCCCAGTCACCGTAAACTGTCACTGCTCCCCAGTCACTGTAAACTATCAATGCCCCCAGTCACTGTAAACTATCAATGCCCCCAGTGACTGTAAACTATCACTGTCCCCAGTCACCGTAAACTATCACTGTCCCCAGTCACTGTAAACTATCAATGCCCCCCAGTCACTGTAAAATATCACTGCCCCCAGTCACTGTAAAATATCACTGTCCCCAGTCACTGTAAAATATCACTGCCCCCAGTCACTGTAAAATATCACTGCCCCCAGTCACTGTAAACTATCACTGTCCCCAGTCACTGTAAAATATCACTGCCCCCAGTCACTGTAAAATATCACTGCCCCCAGTCACTGTAAACTATCAATGCCCCCAGTCACCGTAAACTGTCACTGCTCCCCAGTCACTGTAAACTATCACTGCCCCCCAGTCACTGTAAACTATCACTGCCCCCAGTCACTGTAAACTATCACTGCCCCCCAGTTACTGTAAACTATCACTGCCCCCAGTCACTGTAAACTATCAATGCCCCCCAGTCACCGTAAACTGTCACTGCCCCCCAGCCACTGGAAACTATCACTGCTCCCCAGTTACTGTAAACTATCACTGTCCCCCAGTTACTCTAAACTATCACTGTCCCCAGTCACTCAAAACTATCAGTGCGCCCGGTCACTGTAAACTATCACCGGCCCCCAGTCACTGTAAACTATCACTGCCCCGAGTCACTGTAAAACCATCACTGCCCCCAGTCACTGTAAACTATCACTGCCCCCAGTCACTGGAAACTATCACTGTCCCCAGTCACTGTAAACTATCACTGTCCCCCAGTCACTGTAAACTATAACTGCCCCCAGTCACTCTAAACTATCACTGCCCCCAGTCACTGTAAACTGTCACTGCTCCCAGACACTGTAAACTATCACTGCCCCCAGTCACTGTAAACTATCACTGCTCCCAGACACTGTAAACTATCACTGCCCCCAGTCACTGTAAACTATCACTGCCCCCCAGTCAATGAAACTATCATTGCCCCCAGTCACTAAATATTATCACTGCCCCCCAGTCACTGTAAACAATCACTGCCCCCCAGTCACTGTAAACTATCACTGTCCCCAGTCACTGTAAACTATCACTGTCCCCAGTCACTGTAAACTATCATTGCCCCCAGTCACTGTAAAATATCACTGCCCCCAGTCACTGTAAACTATCATTGCCCCCTGTCACTGTAAACTATCACTGCCCTCAGTCACTGCAAACTATCACTGTCCCCCAGACACTGTAAACTATCACTGCCCCAAGTCACTGTAAACTATCACTGCCCCCAGTCACTGTAAACTATCACTGTCCTCCAGTCACTGTAAAATATCATAGCCCCCTGTCACTGTAAACTATCACTGCCCCCAGTCACTGTAAACTATCACTGCTCCCCAGTCACTGTAAACTATCACTGCTCCCCAGTCACTGTAAACTATCAGTGCCCCCTGTCACTGTAAACTATCACTGTCCCCCAGTCACTGTAAACTATCACTGTCCTCCAGTCACTGTAAACTATCACTGCCCCCAGTCACTGTAAACTATCACTGTCCTCCAGTCACTGTAAACTATCATTGCCCCCAGTCACTGTAAACTATCACTGTCCTCCAGTCACTGTAAACTATCACTGCCCCCAGTCACTGTAAACTATCACTGTCCTCCAGTCACTGTAAACTATCACTGCCCCCAGTCACTGTAAACTATCAGTGTCCTCCAGTCACTGTAAACTATCACTGTCCTCCAGTCACTGTAAACTATCACTGCCCCCAGTCACTGTAAACTATCACTGTCCTCCAGTCACTGTAAACTATCACTGCCCCCAGTCACTGTAAACTATCACTGTCCTCCAGTCACTGTAAACTATCACTGCCCCCAGTCACTGTAAACTATCACTGTCCTCCAGTCACTGTAAACTATCACTGCCCCCAGTCACTGTAAACTATCACTGTCCTCCAGTCACTGTAAACTATCATTGCCCCCAGTCACTGTAAACTATCACTGTCCTCCAGTCACTGTAAACTATCACTGCCCCCAGTCACTGTAAACTATCACTGTCCTCCAGTCACTGTAAACTATCATTGCCCCCTGTCACTGTAAACTATCACTGTCCTCCAGTCACTCTAAACTATCACTGCCCCCAGTCACTGTAAACTATCACTGCCCCCAGTCACTGTAAAATATCATTGCCCCCAGTCACTGTAAACTATCACTGTCCCCAGTCACTGTAAACTATCACTGCCCTCAGTCACTGCAAACGATCACTGTCCCCCAGTCACTGTAAACTATCACTGCCCCCAGTCACTGTAAACTATCACTGCCCCCATTCACTGTAAACTATCACTGTCCCCCAGTCACTGTAAACTATCACTGTCCTCCAGTCACTGTAAACTATCACTGCCCCCAGTCACTGTAAACTATCACTGCCCCCAGTCCCTGTAAACTATCACTGTCCTCCAGTCACTGTAAACTATCACTGCTCCCAGTCACTGTAAACTATCACTGCTCCCAGTCACTGTAAACTATCACTGCCCCCAGTCACTGTAAACTATCACCGCCCCCAGTCACTGTAAACTATCACTGCCCTCAGTCACTGTAAACTATCACTGCCCCCATTCACTGTAAACTATCACTATCCCCCAGTCACTGTAAACTATCACTGCCCCCAGTCACTGTAAACTATCACTGCCCCCATTCACTGTAAACTATCACTGTCCCCCAGTCACTCTAAACTATCACTGTCCCCAGTCACTGTAAACTATCACTGCCCCCAGTCACTCTAAACTATCACTGCTCCCAGTCACTGTAAACTGTCACTGCCCCCCAGTCACTGTAAACTATCACTGCCCCCCAGTCACTGTAAACTATCACTGTCCCCCAGTCACTGTAAACTATCACTGCCCCCCAGTCACTGTAAACTATCACTGCCCCCCAGTCACTGTAAACTATCACTGTCCCCCAGTCACTGTAAACTATCACTGCCCCCAGTCACTCTAAACTATCACTGCCCCCAGTCAGTGTAAACTATCACTGCACCCAGTCACTGTAAACTATCACTGCCCCCAGTCACTGTAAACTATCACTGCCCCCAGTCACTGTAAACTATCACTGCCCCCAGTCACTGTAAACTATCACTGCACCCAGTCACTGTAAACTATCACTGCCCCCAGTCACTGTAAACTATCACTGCACCCAGTCACTGTAAACTATCACTGCCCCCAGTCACTGTAAACTATCACTGTCCCCAGTCACTGTAAACTATCACTGCCCCCAGTCACTGTAAACTATCAATGCCCCCCAGTCACTGTAAACTGTCACTGCCCCCAGGCACTGGAAACTATCACTGCTCCCCAGTTACTGTAAACTATCACTGCCCCCAGTTACACTAAACTATCACTGCTCCCCAGTTACTGTAAACTATCACTGTCCCCCAGTTACTCTAAACTATCACTGTCCCCAGTCACTCAAAACTATCAGTGCGCCCGGTCACTGTAAACTATCACCGGCCCCCAGTCACTGTAAACTATCACTGCCCCGAGTCACTGTAAACTATCACTGCCCCCCCCAGTCACTGTAAACTATCACTGCCCCACGTCACTGTAAAACCATCACTGCCCCCAGTCACTGTAAACTATCACTGCCCCCAGTCACTGGAAACTATCACTGTCCCCAGTCACTGTAAACTATCACTGCCCCCAGTCACTCTAAACTATCACTGCCCCCAGTCACTGTAAACTATCACTGCCCCCAGTCACTCTAAACTATCACTGCCCCCAGTCACTGGAAACTATCACTGTCCCCAGTCACTGTAAACTATCACTGCCCCCAGTCACTGTAAACTATCACTGCCCCCAGTAACTGTAAACAATCACTGTCCCCAGTCACTGTAAACTATCACTGCCCCCAGTCACTGTAAACTATCACTGTCCCCAGTCACTCTAAACTATCACTGCCCCCCAGTCACTGTAAACTATCACTGCCCCCAGTCACTGGAAACTATCACTGCCCCCAGTCACTGAAACTATCACTGCCCCCAGTCACTGTAAACTATCATTGCCCCCAGTCACTGTAAACTATCATTGCCCCCAGTCACTAAATATTATCACTGCCCCCCAGTCACTGTAAACTATCACTGCCCCCAGTCACTGTAAAATATCACTGCCCCCAGTCACTGTAAACTATCATTGCCCCCTGTCACTGTAAACTATCACTGTCCCCCAGTCACTGTAAACTATCACTGCCCCAAGTCACTGTAAACTATCACTGCCCCCAGTCACTGTAAAATATCATTGCCCCCTGTCACTGTAAACTATCACTGCCCCCAGTCACTGTAAACTATCACTGTCCTCCAGTCACTCTAAACTATCACTGCCCCCAGTCACTGTAAACTATCACTGCCCCCAGTCACTGTAAACTATCACTGCCCTCAGTCACTGCAAACGATCACTGTCCCCCAGTCACTGTAAACTATCACTGCCCCCCAGTCACTGTAAACTATCACTGCCCCCAGTCACTGTAAACTATCACTGCCCCCAGTCACTGTAAACTATCACTGCCCCCATTCACTGTTAACTATCACTGTCCCCCAGTCACTGTAAACTATCACTGCCCCCTGTCACTGTAAACTATCACTGTCCTCCAGTCACTGTAAACTATCACTGCCCCAAGTCACTGTAAACTATCACTGCCCCCAGTCACTGTAAAATATCATTGCCCCCAGTCACTCTAAACTATCACTGCTCCCAGTCACTGTAAACTATCACTGCACCCAGTCACTGTAAACTATCACTGCCCCCAGTCACTGGAAACTATCACTGCCCCCCAGTCACTCTAAAAAATCACTGCCCCCAGTCACTGTAAACTATCACTGCCCCATAGTGATTGTAAACTATCACTGCCCCCAGTCACTGTGAACTGTCACTGCCCCCAGGCACTGGAAACTATCACTGTCCCCAGTCACTGGAAACTATCACTGCCCCCAGTCACTGTGAACTGTCACTGCCCCCAGGCACTGGAAACTATCACTGCTCCCCAGTCACTGTAAACTATCACTGTCCCCAGTCACTGTAAACTATCACTGCCCCCAGACACTGTAAACTATCACTGTCCCCAGTCACTGGAAACTATCACTGCCCCCAGTCACTGTGAACTGTCACTGCCCCCAGGCACTGGAAACTATCACTGCTCCCCAGTCACTGTAAACTATCACTGTCCCCAGTCACTGTAAACTATCACTGCCCCCAGACACTGTAAACTATCACTGTCCCCAGTCACTGGAAACTATCACTGCCCCCAGTCACTGTGAACTGTCACTGCCCCCAGGCACTGGAAACTATCACTGCTCCCCAGTCACTGTAAACTATCACTGCCCCCAGTCACTGTAAACTATCACTGCCCCCATTCACTGTAAACTATCACTGTCCCCCAGTCACTGTAAACTATCACTGCCCCCTGTCACTGTAAACTATCACTGTCCTCCAGTCACTGTAAACTATCACTGCCCCAAGTCACTGTAAACTATCACTGCCCCCAGTCACTGTAAAATATCATTGCCCCCAGTCACTCTAAACTATCACTGCTCCCAGTCACTGTAAACTATCACTGCACCCAATCACTGTAAACTATCACTGCCCCCAGTCACTGTAAACTATCACTGCCCCAAGTCACTGTAAACTATCACTGCCCCCAGTCACTGTAAAATATCATTGCCCCCAGTCACTCTAAACTATCACTGCTCCCAGTCACTGTAAACTATCACTGCACCCAATCACTGTAAACTATCACTGCCCCCAGTCACTGTAAACTATCACTGCTCCCCAGTCACTGTAAACTATCACTGTCCCCCAGTCACTCTAAAAAATCACTGCCCCCAGTCACTGTAAACTATCACTGCCCCATAGTGATTGTAAACTATCACTGCCCCCAGTCACTGTGAACTGTCACTGCCCCCAGGCACTGGAAACTATCACTGCTCCCCAGTCACTGTAAACTATCACTGTCCCCAGTCACTGGAAACTATCACTGCCCCCAGTCACTGTGAACTGTCACTGCCCCCAGGCACTGGAAACTATCACTGCTCCCCAGTCACTGTAAACTATCACTGTCCCCAGTCACTGTAAACTATCACTGCCCCCAGTCACTGTAAACTATCACTGCCCCCCAGTCACTGAAACTATCACTGCCCCCAGTCACTAAATATTATCACTGCCCCCCAGTCACTGTAAACAATCACTGCCCCCAGTCACTGTAAAATATCATTGCCCCCAGTCACTGTAAACTATCACTGCCCCCAGTCACTGTAAACTATCACTGCCCCCAGTCACTGTAAACTATCACTGCCCCCAGTCACTGTAAACTATCACTGCCCTCAGTCACTGCAAACTATCACTGTCCCCCAGTCACTGTAAACTATCACTGCCCCCAGTCACTGTAAACTATCACTGCCCCCATTCACTGTAAACTATCACTGTCCCCCAGTCACTCTAAACTATCACTGCTCCCAGTCTCTGTAAACTGTCACTGCCCCCAGTCACTGTAAACTATCACTGCCCCCAGTCACTGTAAACTATCACTGCCCCCAGTCACTCTAAACTATCACTGCTCCCAGTCACTGTAAACTGTCACTGCCCCCAGTCACTGTAATCTATCACTGTCCCCAGTCAGTGTAAACTATCACTGTCCCCAGTCACTGTAAACTATCAGTGCCCCCAGTCAGTGTAAACTATCACTGTCCCCAGTCACTGTAAACTATCACTGTCCCCAGTCAGTGTAAACTATCACTGTCCCCAGTCACTGTAAACTATCACTGCCCCCAGTCACTGTAAACTATCAGTGCCCCCAGTCACTGTAAACTATCACTGCCCCCAGTCACTGTAAACTATCACTGCCCCCAGTCACTGGAAACTATCACTGCCCCCAGTCACTGGAAACTATCACTGCCCCCAGTCACTGGAAACTATCACTGCCCCCAGTCACTGGAAACTATCACTGCCCCCAGTCACTCTAAACTATCACTGCCCCCAGTCACTGTAAACTATCACTGCTCCCAGTCACTGTAAACTATCACTGCCCCCAGTCACTGTAAACTATCACCGCCCCCAGTCACTGTAAACTATCACTGCCCCCCAGTCACTGAAACTATCACTGCCCCCAGTCACTAAATATTATCACTGCCCCCCAGTCACTGTAAACAATCACTGCCCCCAGTCACTGTAAACTATCACTGCCCCCAGTCACTGTAAACTATCACTGCCCCCAGTCACTGTAAACTATCACTGCCCCCAGTCACTGTAAACTATCACTGCCCCCAGTCACTGTAAACTATCACTGCCCCCAGTCACTGTAAACTATCACTGCCCTCAGTCATTGCAAACTATCACTGCCCTCAGTCACTGTAAACTATCACTGCCCCCATTCACTGTAAACTATCACTGTCCCCAGTCACTGTAAACTATCACTGCCCTCAGTCACTGTAAACTATCACTGCCCCCATTCACTGTAAACTATCACTGTCCCCCAGTCACTCTAAACTATCACTGCTCCCAGTCACTGTAAACTGTCACTGCCCCCAGTCACTGTAAACTATCACTGCCCCCAGTCACTGTAAACTATCACTGTCCCCCAGTCACTCTAAACTATCACTGCTCCCAGTCACTGTAAACTGTCACTGCCCCCAGTCACTGTAAACTATCACTGTCCCCAGTCAGTGTAAACTATCACTGCACCCAGTCACTCTAAACTATCACTGCTCCCAGTCACTGTAAACTGTCACTGCCCCCAGTCACTGTAAACTATCACTGCCCCCAGTCAGGGTAAACTATCACTGCACCCAGTCACTGTAAACTGTCACTGCTCCCAGTCACTGTAAACTATCACTGCCCCCAGTCACTGTAAACTATCACTGCCCCCAGTCACTGTAAACTATCACTGCCCCCAGTCACTGTAAACTATCACTGCCCCCAGTCACTGTAAACTATCACTGCCCCCAGTCACTGTAAACTATCACTGTCCCCAGTCACTGTAAACTATCACTGCCCCCAGTCACTGTAAACTATCAATGCCCCCCAGTCACTGTAAACTGTCACTGCCCCCAGGCACTGGAAACTATCACTGCTCCCCAGTTACTGTAAACTATCACTGTCCCCAGTCACTCAAAACTATCAGTGCGCCCGGTCACTGTAAACTATCACCGGCCCCCAGTCACCGTAAACTATCACTGCCCCGAGTCACTGTAAACTATCACTGCCCCCCCCCAGTCACTGTAAACTATCACTGCCCCATGTCACTGTAAAACCATCACTGCCCCCAGTCACTGTAAACTATCACTGCCCCCAGTCACTGGAAACTATCACTGTCCCCAGTCACTGAAAACTATCACTGCCCCCAGTCACTCTAAACTATCACTGCCCCCAGTCACTGTAAACTATCACTGCCACCAGTCACTGTAAACTATCACTGCCCCCCAGTCACTGTAAACAATCACTGCCCCCAGTCACTGTAAACTATCTCTGCTCCCCAGTCACTGTAAACTATCACTGCCCCCAGTCACTGTAAACTATCACTGTCCCCCAGTCACTGTAAACTATCACTGCCCCCAGTCACTGTAAACTATCACTGTCCTCCAGTCACTGTAAACTATCACTGCCCCCAGTCACTGTAAACTATCACTGCCCCCAGTCACTGTAAAATATCATTGCCCCCAGTCACTGTAAACTATCGCTGCCCCCAGTCACTGTAAACTATCACTGCCCTCAGTCACTGCAAACGATCACTGTCCCCCAGTCACTGTAAACTATCACTGCCCCCAGTCACTGTAAACTATCACTGCCCCCATTCACTGTAAACTATCACTGTCCCCCAGTCACTGTAAACTATCACTGCCCCCAGTCACTGTAAACTATCACTGTCCCCCAGTCACTGTAAATTATCACTGTCCCCAGTCACTGTAAACTATCACTGCCCCCATTCACTGTAAACTATCACTGACCCCCAGTCACTCCAAACTATCACTGTCCCCAGTCACTGTAAACTGTCACTGCCCCCAAGTCACTGTAAACTATCACTGCCCCCAGTCACTGTAAACTATCACTGTCCCCCAGTCACTGTAAACTATCACTGCTCCCAGTCACTGTAAACTATCACTGCCCCCAGTCAGTGTAAACTATCACTGTCCCCAGTCAGTGTAAACTATCACTGTCCCCAGTCACTGTAAACTATCACTGCCCCCAGTCGCTCAAAACTATCACTGCTCCCAGTCACTGTAAACTATCACTGCCCCCAGTCACTGTAAACTATCACCGGCCCCCAGTCACTGTAAACACTCACTGCCCCGAGTCACTGTAAACTATCACTGCCCCCCCCAGTCACTGTAAACTATCACTGCCCCACGTCACTGTAAAACCATCACTGCCCCCAGTCACTGTAAACTATCACTGCCCCCAGTCACTGGAAAATATCACTGTCCCCAGTCACTGTAAACTATCACTGCTCCCAGTCACTGTAAACTATCACTGCCCCCCAGTCACTGTAAACTATCACTGCCCCCCGTCACTGTAAACTATCACTGCTCCCAGTCACTGTAAACTATCACTGTCCCCAGTCACTGTAAACTATCACTGCCCCCCAGTCACTGAAACTATCACTGCCCCCCAGTCACTGTAAACTATCACTGCCCCCAGTCACTGTAAACTATCACTGCTCCCAGTCACTGTAAACTATCACTGTCCCCAGTCACTGTAAACTATCACTGCCCCCCAGTCACTGAAACTATCACTGCCCCCCAGTCACTGTAAACTATCACTGCCCCCAGTCACTGGAAAATATCACTGTCCCCAGTCACTGTAAACTATCACTGCTCCCAGTCACTGTAAACTATCACTGCCCCCCAGTCACTGTAAACTATCACTGCCCCCCAGTCACTGAAACTATCACTGCCCCCAGTCACTAAATATTATCACTGCCCCCAGTCACTGTAAACTATCACTGCCCCCAGTCACTGTAAACTATCATTGCCCCCAGTCACTGTAAACTATCACTGCCCCCAGTTACTGTAAACTATCACTGCCCCCAGTCACTGTGAACTGTCACTGCCCCCAGGCACTGGAAAATATCACTGTCCCCAGTCACTGTAAACTATCACTGCCCCATAGTGATTGTAAACTATCACTGCCCCCAGTCACTGTAAACTATCACTGCCCCCAGTCACTGGAAAATATCACTGTCCCCAGTCACTGTAAACTATCACTGCCCCCAGTCACTGTAAACTATCACTGCCCCCAGTCACTGTAAACTATCACTGCTCCCAGTCACTGTAAACTATCACTGCTCCCAGTCACTGTAAACTATCACTGCCCCCCAGTCACTGTAAACTATCACTGCCCCCAGTCACTGTAAACTATCACTGCCCCCAGTCACTGTAAACTATCACTGCCCCCAGTGACTGTAAACTATCACTGCCCCATAGTGATTGTAAACTATCACTGCCCCCAGTCACTGTGAACTGTCACTGCCCCCAGGCACTGGAAACTATCACTGCTCCCCAGTCACTGTAAACTATCACTGCCCCCAGTCACTGTAAACTATCACTGCCCCCAGTCACTGTAAACTATCACTGCTCCCCAGTCACTGTAAACTATCACTGCCCCCAGTCACTGTAAACTATCACTGCTCCCCAGTCACTGTAAACTATCACTGCCCCATAGTGATTGTAAACTATCACTGCCCCCAGTCACTGTGAACTGTCACTGCCCCCAGGCACTGGAAACTATCACTGCTCCCCAGTCACTGTAAACTATCACTGCCCCCAGTCACTGTAAACTATCACTGCCCCCAGTCACTGTAAACTATCACTGCCCCCAGTCACTGGAAACTATCACTGCCCCCAGTCACTGGAAACTATCACTGCCCCCAGTCACTGGAAACTATCAGTGCCCCCAGTCACTGGAAACTATCACTGTCCCCAGTAACTGTAAACTATCACTGCGCCCAGTCACTGTAAACTATCACTGCCCCCAGTCACTGTAAACTATCACTGCCCCCAGTCACTGTAAACTGTCACTGTCCCCAGTCACTCGAAACTATCACTGCCCCCAGTCACTCTAAAAAATCACTGCCCCCAGTCACTGTAAACTGTCACTGTCCCCAGTCACTGTAAACTATCACTGTCCCCAGTCACTCGAAACTATCACTGCCCCCAGTCACTCTAAAAAATCACTGCCCCCATTCACTGTAAACTATCACTGCCCCATAGTGATTGTAAACTATCACTGCCCCCAGTCACTGTGAACAGTCACTGCCGCCAGGCACTGGAAACTATCACTGCCCCCCAGTCACTGTAAACTATCACTGCCCCATAGTGATTGTAAACTATCACTGCCCCCAGTCACTGTGAACTGTCACTGCCCCCAGGCACTGGAAACTATCACTGCTCCCCAGTCACTGTAAACTATCACTGCCCCCAGTCACTGTAAACTATCAGTGCCCCCAGTCACTGTAAACTATCACTGCCCCCAGTCACTGTAAACTATCACTGCCCCCAGTCACTGGAAAATATCACTGCCCCCAGTCACTGGAAACTATCACTGCCCCCAGTCACTGGAAACTATCACTGCCCCCAGTCACTGTAAACTATCACTGCCCCCAGTCACTCTAAACAATCACTGCCCCCAGTCACTGTAAACTATCACTGCTCCCAGTCACTGTAAACTATCACTGCCCCCAGTCACTGTAAACTATCACCACCCCCAGTCACTGTAAACTATCACTGCCCCCCAGTCACTAAATATTATCACTGCCCCCCAGTCACTGTAAACAATCACTGCCCCCAGTCACTGTAAAATATCATTGCCCCCCAGTCACTGTAAACTATCACTGCCCCCATTCACTGTAAACTATCACTTTCCCCAGTCACTCTAAACTATCACTGTCCCCAGTCACTGTAAACTGTCACTGCCCCCAGTCACTCTAAACTATCACTGCCCCCAGTCACTCTAAACTATCACTGCTCCCAGTCACTGTAAACTGTCACTGCCCCCAGTCACTGTAAACTATCACTGCCCCCAGTCACTGTAAACTATCACTGTCCCCAGTCAGTGTAAACTATCACTGCACCCAGTCACTGTAAACTATCACTGCCCCCAGTCACTGTAAACTATCACTGCACCCAGTCACTGTAAACTATCACTGCACCCAGTCACTGTAAACTATCACTGCACCCAGTCACTGTAAACTATCACTGCACCCAGTCACTGTAAACTATCACTGCCCCCAGTCACTGTAAACTATCACTGCCCCCAGTCACTGTAAACTATCACTGCCCCCAGTCAGTGTAAACTATCACTGCACCCAGTCACTGTAAACTATCACTGCCCCCAGTCACTGTAAACTATCACTGCACCCAGTCACTGTAAACTATCACTGTCCCCAGTCACTGTAAACTATCACTGCCCCCAGTCACTGTAAACTATCACTGCCCCCAGTCACTGTAAACTATCACTGCCCCCAGTCACTGTAAACTATCACTGCCCCCAGGCACTGGAAACTATCACTGCTCCCCAGTTACTGTAAACTATCACTGTCCCCCAGTTACTCTAAACTATCACTGTCCCCAGTCACTCAAAACTATCAGTGCGCCCGGTCACTGTACACTATCACCGGCCCCCAGTCACTGTAAACTATCACTGCCCCGAGTCACTGTAAACTATCACTGCCCCCCCCAGTCACTGTAAACTATCACTGCCCCACGTCACTGTAAAACCATCACTGCCCCCAGTCACTGTAAACTATCACTGCCCCCAGTCACTGGAAACTATCACTGTCCCCAGTCACTGGAAACTATCACTGCCCCCAGTCACTCTAAACTATCACTGCCCCCAGTCACTGTAAACTATCACTGCTCCCAGTCACTGTAAACTATCACTGCCCCCCAGTCACTGAAACTATCACTGCCCCCAGTCACTAAATATTATCACTGCCCCCAGTCACTGTAAACTATCACTGCCCCCAGTCACTGTAAACTATCATTGCCCCCAGTCACTGTAAACTATCACTGCCCCCAGTCACTGTAAACTATCACTGTCCCCAGTCACTGTAAACTATCACTGCCCCCAGTCACTGTAAACTATCACTGCCCCCAGTCACTGTAAACTATCATTGCCCCCTGTCACTGGAAACTATCACTGCCCCCAGTCACTGTAAACTATCACTGTCCCCAGTCACTGCAAACTATCACTGTCCCCCAGTCACTGTAAACTATCACTGCCCCCTGTCACTGTAAACTATCACTGCCCCCAGTCACTGTAAACTATCACTGCCCCATAGTGATTGTAAACTATCACTGCCCCCAGTCACTGTGAACTGTCACTGCCCCCAGGCACTGGAAAATATCACTGTCCCCAGTCACTGTAAACTATCACTGCCCCATAGTGATTGTAAACTATCACTGCCCCCAGTCACTGTAAACTATCACTGCCCCCAGTCACTGGAAAATATCACTGTCCCCAGTCACTGTAAACTATCACTGCCCCCAGTCACTGTAAACTATCACTGCCCCCAGTCACTGTAAACTATCACTGCTCCCAGTCACTGAAACTATCACTGCCCGCAGTCACTAAATATTATCACTGCCCCCAGTCACTGTAAACTATCAGTGCCCCCAGTCACTGGAAACTATCACTGCCCTCAGTCACTGCAAACTATCACTGTCCCCCAGTCACTGCAAACTATCACTGCCCCCTGTCACTGTAAACTATCACTGCCCCCAGTCACTGTAAACTATCACTGTCCCCATAGTGATTGTAAACTATCACTGCCCCCAGTCACTGTGAACTGTCACTGCCCCCAGGCACTGGAAACTATCACTGCTCCCCAGTCACTGTAAACGATCACTGCCCCCAGTCACTGTAAACTATCACTGCCCCCAGTCACTGTAAACTATCACTGCTCCCCAGTCACTGTAAACTATCACTGCCCCCAGTCACTGTAAACTATCACTGCTCCCCAGTCACTGTAAACTATCACTGCCCCATAGTGATTGTAAACTATCACTGCCCCCAGTCACTGTGAACTGTCACTGCCCCCAGGCACTGGAAACTATCACTGCTCCCCAGTCACTGTAAACTATCACTGCCCCCAGTCACTGTAAACTATCACTGCCCCCAGTCACTGGAAACTATCACTGCCCCCAGTCACTGGAAACTATCACTGCCCCCAGTCACTGGAAACTATCAGTGCCCCCAGTCACTGGAAACTATCACTGTCCCCAGTGACTGTAAACTATCACTGCGCCCAGTCACTGTAAACTATCACTGCACCCAGTCACTGTAACCTGTCACTGTCCCCAGTCACTGTAAACTATCACTGTCCCCAGTCACTCGAAACTATCACTGCCCCCAGTCACTGTAAACTATCACTGCCCCATAGTGATTGTAAACTATCACTGCCCCCCAGTCACTCTAAAAAATCACTGCCCCCAGTCACTGTAAACTATCACTGCCCCAAAGTGATTGTAAACTATCACTGCCCCCAGTCACTGTGAACAGTCACTGCCGCCAGGCACTGGAAACTATCACTGCCCCCCAGTCACTGTAAACTATCACTGCCCCATAGTGATTGTAAACTATCACTGCCCCATAGTGATTGTAAACTATCACTGCCCCCAGTCACTGTGAACAGTCACTGCCGCCAGGCACTGGAAACTATCACTGCCCCCCAGTCACTGTAAACTATCACTGCCCCATAGTGATTGTAAACTATCACTGCCCCCAGTCACTGTGAACAGTCACTGCCGCCAGGCACTGGAAACTATCACTGCCCCCCAGTCACTGTAAACTATCACTGCCCCATAGTGATTGTAAACTATCACTGCCCCCAGTCACTGTGAACTGTCACTGCCCCCAGGCACTGGAAACTATCACTGCTCCCCAGTCACTGTAAACTATCACTGCCCCCAGTCACTGTAAACTATCAGTGCCCCCAGTCACTGTAAACTATCACTGCCCCCAGTCACTGTAAACTATCACTGCCCCCAGTCACTGGAAACTATCACTGCCCCCAGTCACTGGAAACTATCACTGCCCCCAGTCACTGGAAACTATCACTGCCCCCAGTCACTGGAAACTATCACTGCCCCCAGTCACTCTAAACAATCACTGCCCCCAGTCACTGTAAACTATCACTGCTCCCAGTCACTGTAAACTATCACTGCCCCCAGTCACTGTAAACTATCACTGCCCCCAGTCACTGGAAACTATCATTGCCCCCAGTCACTGGAAACTATCACTGCCCCCAGTCACTGGAAACTATCACTGCCCCCAGTCACTCTAAACAATCACTGCCCCCAGTCACTGTAAACTATCACTGCTCCCAGTCACTGTAAACTATCACCACCCCCAGTCACTGTAAACTATCACTGCCCCCAGTCACTGTAAACTATCACTGCCCCCAGTCACTGTAAAATATCATTGCCCCCCAGTCACTGTAAACTATCACTGCCCCCATTCACTGTAAACTATCACTGTCCCCCAGTCACTCTAAACTATCACTGTCCCCAGTCACTGTAAACTGTCACTGCCCCCCAGTCACTGTAAACTATCACTGTCCCCCAGTCACTCTAAACTATCACTGCTCCCAGTCACTGTAAACTGTCACTGCCCCCAGTCACTGTAAACTATC
Organism: Mustelus asterias; assembly: GCF_964213995.1. NCBI lineage: Eukaryota > Metazoa > Chordata > Chondrichthyes > Carcharhiniformes > Triakidae > Mustelus > Mustelus asterias. The sequence continues at coordinate 25,138,491 of NC_135828.1, forward strand.
ACTGCCCCCAGTCACTCTAAACTACCACTGCTCCCAGTCACTGTAAAATGTCACTGCCCCCAGTCACTGTAAACTATCACTGCCCCCAGTCACTGTAAACTATCACTGCCCCCAGTCAGTGTAAACTATCACTGCACCCAGTCACTGTAAACTATCACTGCCCCCAGTCACTGTAAACTATCACTGCACCCAGTCACTGCAAACTATCACTGTCCCCAGTCACTGTAAACTATCACTGCACCCAGTCACTGTAAACTATCACTGCACCCAGTCACTGTAAACTATCACTGCCCCCAGTCACTGTAAACTATCACTGCCCCCAGTCACTGTAAACTATCACTGCCCCCAGTCAGTGTAAACTATCACTGCACCCAGTCACTGTAAACTATCACTGCCCCCAGTCACTGTAAACTATCACTGCACCCAGTCACTGTAAACTATCACTGCCCCCAGTCACTGTAAACTATCACTGCCCCCAGTCACTGTAAACTATCACTGCCCCCAGTCACTGTAAACTATCACTGCCCCCAGTCACTGTAAACTATCACTGCCCCCAGGCACTGGAAACTATCACTGCTCACCAGTTACTGTAAACTATCACTGTCCCCCAGTTACTCTAAACTATCACTGTCCCCAGTCACTGTAAACTATCACTGCCCCGAGTCACTGTAAACTATCACTGCCCCCCCCAGTCACTGTAAACTATCACTGCCCCACGTCACTGTAAAACCATCACTGCCCCCAGTCACTGTAAACTATCACTGCCCCCAGTCACTGGAAACTATCACTGTCCCCAGTCACTGGAAACTATCACTGCCCCCAGTCACTCTAAACTATCACTGCCCCCAGTAACTGGAAACTATCACTGCCCCCCAGTCACTGTAAACTATCACTGCTCCCAGTCACTGTAAACTATCACTGCCCCCCAGTCACTGAAACTATCACTGCCCCCAGTCACTGTAAACTATCACTGCTCCCCAGTCACTGTACACTATCACTGCCCTCAGTCACTGCAAACTATCACTGTCCCCCAGTCACTGTAAACTATCACTGCCCCCAGTCACTGTAAACTATCACTGTCCTCCAGTCACTGTAAACTATCACTGCCCCCAGTCACTGTAAAATATCATTGCCCCCAGTCACTGTAAACTATTGCTGCCCCCAGTCACTGTAAACTATCACTGCCCTCAGTCACTGCAAACGATCACTGTCCCCCAGTCACAGTAAACTATCACTGTCCCCCAGTCACTGTAAACTATCACTGCCCCCATTCACTGTAAACTATCACTGTCCCCCAGTCACTGTAAACTATCACTGCCCCCAGTCACTGTAAACTATCACTGCCCCCAGTCACTGTAAACTATCACTGTCCCCAGTCACTGTACACTATCACTGCCCTCAGTCACTGCAAACTATCACTGTCCCCCAGTCACTGTAAACTATCACTGCCCCCAGTCACTGTAAACTATCACTGTCCTCCAGTCACTGTAAACTATCACTGCCCCCAGTCACTGTAAAATATCATTGCCCCCAGTCACTGTAAACTATTGCTGCCCCCAGTCACTGTAAACTATCACTGCCCTCAGTCACTGCAAACGATCACTGTCCCCCAGTCACAGTAAACTATCACTGTCCCCCAGTCACTGTAAACTATCACTGCCCCCATTCACTGTAAACTATCACTGCCCCCAGTCACTGTAAACTATCACTGTCCCCCAGTCACTGTAAACTATCACTGTCCCCCAGTCACTGTAAACTATCACTGTCCCCCAGTCACTGTAAACTATCACTGTCCCCAGTCACTGTAAACTATCACTGCCCCCAGTCACTGTAAACTATCACTGCCCCCAGTCACTGTAAACTATCACTGTCCCCCAGTCACTGTAAACTATCACTGCCCCCAGTCACTGTAAACTATCACTGTCCCCCAGTCACTGTAAACTATCACTGTCCCCAGTCACTGTAAACTATCACTGCCCCCATTCACTGTCAACTATCACTGCTCCCCAGTCACTCTAAACTATCACTGCTCCCAGTCACTGTAAACTATCACTGCCCCCAGTCAGTGTAAACTATCACTGTCCCCAGTCACTGTAAACTATCACTGCCCCCATTCACTGTAAACTATCACTGACCCCCAGTCACTCCAAAATATCACTGTCCCCAGTCACTGTAAACTGTCACTGCCCCCAGTCACTGAAAACTATCACTGCACCCAGTCACTGTAAACTATCACTGCCCCCAGTCACTCTAAACTATCACTGCTCCCAGTCACTGTAAACTATCACTGCCCCCAGTCAGTGTAAACTATCACTGTCCCCAGTCACTGTAAACTATCACTGCCCCCATTCACTGTAAACTATCACTGCCCCCATTCACTGTAAACTATCACTGACCCCCAGTCACTCCAAAATATCACTGTCCCCAGTCACTGTAAACTGTCACTGCCCCCAGTCACTGAAAACTATCACTGCACCCAGTCACTGTAAACTATCACTGCCCCCAGTCACTGTAAACTATCACTGCCCCCAGTCAGTGTAAACTATCACTGTCCCCAGTCACTGTAAACTATCACTGCCCCCAGTCACTCAAAACTATCACTGCTCCCAGTCACTGTAAACTATCACTGCCCCCAGTCACTGTAAACTATCACCGGCCCCCAGTCACTGTAAACACTCACTGCCCCGAGTCACTGTAAACTATCACTGCCCCCCCCAGTCACTGTAAACTATCACTGCCCCACGTCACTGTAAAACCATCACTGCCCCCAGTCACTGTAAACTATCACTGCCCCCAGTCACTGGAAACTATCACTGTTCCCAGTCATTGTAAACTATCACTGCCCCCAGTCACTGTAAACTATCACTGCCCCCAGTCACTGTAAACTATCACTGCTCCCAGTCACTGTAAACTATCACTGCCCCCCAGTCACTGTAAACTATCATTGCCCCCAGTCACTGTAAACGATCATTGCCCCCAGTCACTGTAAACTATCATTGCCCCCTGTCACTGTAAACTATCACTGCCCTCAGTCACTGCAAACTATCACTGTCCCCCAGTCACTGTAAACTATCATTGCCCCCAGTCACTGTAAACGATCATTGCCCCCAGTCACTGTAAACTATCATTGCCCCCTGTCACTGTAAACTATCACTGCCCTCAGTCACTGCAAACTATCACTGTCCCCCAGTCACTGTAAACTATCACTGCCCCCCAGTCACTGAAACTATCACTGCCCCCCAGTCACTGTAAACTATCATTGCCCCCAGTCACTGTAAACGATCATTGCCCCCAGTCACTGTAAACTATCATTGCCCCCTGTCACTGTAAACTATCACTGCCCTCAGTCACTGCAAACTATCACTGTCCCCCAGTCACTGTAAACTATCACTGCCCCCTGTCACTGTAAACTATCACTGCCCCCAGTCACTGTAAACTATCACTGCCCCCAGTCACTGTAAACTATCACTGCCCCCAGTCACTGGAAACTATCACTGCCCCCAGTCACTGGAAACTATCACTGCCCCCAGTCACTGGAAACTATCACTGCCCCCAGTCACTGGAAACTATCACTGTCCCCAGTGACTGTAAACTATCACTGCCCTCAGTCACTGTAAACTATCACTGCGCCCAGTCACTGTAAACTATCACTGTCCCCCTGTCACTGGAAACTATAACTGTCCCCCAGTCACTGTAAACTATCTCTGCCCCCAGTCACAGTAAACTATCACTGCCCCCAGTCACTGTAAACTACGACTGCCCCCAGTCACTCTAAACTATCACTGCCCCCAGTCACTGTAAACTATCACTGCCCCCAGTCACTGTAAACTATCACTGCCCCCAGTCACTGTAAACTATCACTGCCCCCAGTCACTGTAAACTATCACTGCCCCCCAGTCACTGTAAACTACCACTGCCCCCAGTCACTGTAAACTATCACTGCTCCCCAGTCACTGTAAACTATCACTGCCCCCAGTCACTGTAAACTATCACTGCCCCCAGTCACTGTAAACTATCACTGCCCCCTAGTCACTGTAAACTACCACTGCCCCCAGTCACTGTAAACTATCACTGCCCCCCAGTCACTGTAAACTACCACTGCCCCCAGTCACTGTAAACTATCACTGCCCCCAGTCACTGTAAACTATCACTGCCCCCAGTCATTGTAAACTGTCACTGCCCCCAGTCACTGTAAACTATCACTGCCCCCAGTCACTGTAAACTGTCACTGCCCCCAGTCACTGTAAACTATCACTGCCCCCAGTCACTGTAAACTATCACTGCCCCCAGTCACTGTAAACTATCACTGCCCCCAGTCACTGTAAACTGTCACTGCCCCCAGTCACTGTAAACTGTCACTGCCCTCAGACACCGTAAACTATCACTGTCCCCAGACACTGTAAACTATCACTGCCCCCAGTCACTGTAAACTGTCACTGCCCCCAGACACTGTAAACTATCAGTGCCCCCAGTCACTGTCAATATCACTGTCCCCCAATCACTGTAAATTATCACTGCCCCCAGTCACTGTAAACTATCACTGACCCCAGTCACTGTAAACCATCAATGCCCCCAGTCACTGTAAACTATCACTTCCCCCAGTCACTGTAAACTATCACTGCCCCCAGTCACTGTAAACTATCACTGCCCCGAGTCACTGTAAACTATCACTGCCCCCCCCAGTCACTGTAAACTATCACTGCCCCCAGTCACTGTAAACAATCACTGCCCCCAGTCACTCTAAACTATCACTGCCCCCCGTCACTGTAAACTATCACTGCTCCCAGTCACTGTAAACTATCACTGCCCCCAGTCACTGTAAACTATCACTGCCCCCAGTCACTGTAAACTATCATTGCCCCCCAGTCACTGAAACTATCACTGCCCCTAGTCACTAAATATTATCACTGCCCCCCAGTCACTGTAAACAATCACTGCCCCCAGTCACTGTAAACTATCACTGCTCCCCAGTCACTGTACACTATCACTGCCCTCAGTCACTGCAAACTATCACTGTCCCCCAGTCACTGTAAACTATCACTGCCCCCAGTCACTGTAAACTATCACTGCCCCCAGTCACTGTAAACTATCACTGCCCCCAGTCACTGTAAACTATCACTGCCCCCAGTCACTGTAAACTATCACTGCCCCCAGTCACTGTAAACTGTCACTGCCCCCAGTCACTGTAAACTATCACTGCCCCCAGTCACTGTCAATATCACTGTCCCCCAATCACTGTAAATTATCACTGCCCCCAGTCACTGTAAAGTATCACTGCTCCCCAGTCACTGTAAACTAGCAGTGCCCCCAGTCACTGTAAACTATCACTGCCCCCAGTCACTGTAAACTACCACTGCCCCCAGTCACAGTAAACAATCACTGTCCCCAGTCACTGTAAACTATCACTGCCCCCAGTCACTGTAAACTGTCACTGCCCTCAGACACCGTAAACTATCACTGTCCCCAGACACTGTAAACTATCACTGCCCCCAGTCACTGTAAACTGTCACTGCCCCCAGACACTGTAAACTATCAGTGCCCCCAGTCACTGTCAATATCACTGTCCCCCAATCACTGTAAATTATCACTGCCCCCAGTCATTGTAAACTATCACTGACCCCAGTCACTGTAAACCATCAATGCCCCCAGTCACTGTAAACTATCACTTCCCCCAGTCACTGTAAACTATCACTGCCCCCAGTCACTGTAAACTATCACTGCCCCGAGTCACTGTAAACTATCACTGCCCCCCCCAGTCACTGTAAACTATCACTGCCCCCAGTCACTGTAAACAATCACTGCCCCCAGTCACTCTAAACTATCACTGCCCCCCGTCACTGTAAACTATCACTGCTCCCAGTCACTGTAAACTATCACTGCCCCCAGTCACTGTAAACTATCATTGCCCCCCAGTCACTGAAACTATCACTGCCCCTAGTCACTAAATATTATCACTGCCCCCCAGTCACTGTAAACAATCACTGCCCCCAGTCACTGTAAACTATCACTGCTCCCCAGTCACTGTAAACTATCACTGCCCCCAGTCACTGTAAACTATCACTGCCCCCCCCAGTCACTGTAAACTATCACTGCCCCGAGTCACTGTAAACTATCACTGCCCCCCCCAGTCACTGTAAACTATCACTGCCCCCAGTCACTGTAAACAATCACTGCCCCCAGTCACTCTAAACTATCACTGCCCCCGTCACTGTAAACTATCACTGCTCCCAGTCACTGTAAACTATCACTGCCCCCAGTCACTGTAAACTATCATTGCCCCCCAGTCACTGAAACTATCACTGCCCCTAGTCACTAAATATTATCACTGCCCCCCAGTCACTGTAAACAATCACTGCCCCCAGTCACTGTAAACTATCACTGCTCCCCAGTCACTGTAAACTATCACTGCCCCCAGTCACTGTAAACTATCACTGCCCCCCCCAGTCACTGTAAACTATCACTGCCCCACGTCACTGTAAAACCATCACTGCCCCCAGTCACTGTAAACTATCACTGCCCCCAGTCACTGGAAACTATCACTGTTCCCAGTCATTGTAAACTATCACTGCCCCCAGTCACTGTAAACTATCACTGCCCCCAGTCACTGTAAACTATCACTGCTCCCAGTCACTGTAAACTATCACTGCCCCCCAGTCACTGTAAACTATCATTGCCCCCAGTCACTGTAAACGATCATTGCCCCCAGTCACTGTAAACTATCATTGCCCCCTGTCACTGTAAACTATCACTGCCCTCAGTCACTGCAAACTATCACTGTCCCCCAGTCACTGTAAACTATCATTGCCCCCAGTCACTGTAAACGATCATTGCCCCCAGTCACTGTAAACTATCATTGCCCCCTGTCACTGTAAACTATCACTGCCCTCAGTCACTGCAAAGTATCACTGTCCCCCAGTCACTGTAAACTATCACTGCCCCCCAGTCACTGAAACTATCACTGCCCCCCAGTCACTGTAAACTATCATTGCCCCCAGTCACTGTAAACGATCATTGCCCCCAGTCACTGTAAACTATCATTGCCCCCTGTCACTGTAAACTATCACTGCCCTCAGTCACTGCAAACTATCACTGTCCCCCAGTCACTGTAAACTATCACTGCCCCCTGTCACTGTAAACTATCACTGCCCCCAGTCACTGTAAACTATCACTGCCCCCAGTCACTGTAAACTATCACTGCCCCCAGTCACTGGAAACTATCACTGCCCCCAGTCACTGGAAACTATCACTGCCCCCAGTCACTGGAAACTATCACTGCCCCCAGTCACTGGAAACTATCACTGTCCCCAGTGACTGTAAACTATCACTGCCCTCAGTCACTGTAAACTATCACTGCGCCCAGTCACTGTAAACTATCACTGTCCCCCTGTCACTGGAAACTATAACTGTCCCCCAGTCACTGTAAACTATCTCTGCCCCCAGTCACAGTAAACTATCACTGCCCCCAGTCACTGTAAACTACGACTGCCCCCAGTCACTCTAAACTATCACTGCCCCCAGTCACTGTAAACTATCACTGCCCCCAGTCACTGTAAACTATCACTGCCCCCAGTCACTGTAAACTATCACTGCCCCCAGTCACTGTAAACTATCACTGCCCCCCAGTCACTGTAAACTACCACTGCCCCCAGTCACTGTAAACTATCACTGCTCCCCAGTCACTGTAAACTATCACTGCCCCCAGTCACTGTAAACTATCACTGCCCCCAGTCACTGTAAACTATCACTGCCCCCTAGTCACTGTAAACTACCACTGCCCCCAGTCACTGTAAACTATCACTGCCCCCCAGTCACTGTAAACTACCACTGCCCCCAGTCACTGTAAACTATCACTGCCCCCAGTCACTGTAAACTATCACTGCCCCCAGTCATTGTAAACTGTCACTGCCCCCAGTCACTGTAAACTATCACTGCCCCCAGTCACTGTAAACTGTCACTGCCCCCAGTCACTGTAAACTATCACTGCCCCCAGTCACTGTAAACTATCACTGCCCCCAGTCACTGTAAACTATCACTGCCCCCAGTCACTGTAAACTGTCACTGCCCCCAGTCACTGTAAACTGTCACTGCCCTCAGACACCGTAAACTATCACTGTCCCCAGACACTGTAAACTATCACTGCCCCCAGTCACTGTAAACTGTCACTGCCCCCAGACACTGTAAACTATCAGTGCCCCCAGTCACTGTCAATATCACTGTCCCCCAATCACTGTAAATTATCACTGCCCCCAGTCACTGTAAACTATCACTGACCCCAGTCACTGTAAACCATCAATGCCCCCAGTCACTGTAAACTATCACTTCCCCCAGTCACTGTAAACTATCACTGCCCCCAGTCACTGTAAACTATCACTGCCCCGAGTCACTGTAAACTATCACTGCCCCCCCCAGTCACTGTAAACTATCACTGCCCCCAGTCACTGTAAACAATCACTGCCCCCAGTCACTCTAAACTATCACTGCCCCCCGTCACTGTAAACTATCACTGCTCCCAGTCACTGTAAACTATCACTGCCCCCAGTCACTGTAAACTATCACTGCCCCCAGTCACTGTAAACTATCATTGCCCCCCAGTCACTGAAACTATCACTGCCCCTAGTCACTAAATATTATCACTGCCCCCCAGTCACTGTAAACAATCACTGCCCCCAGTCACTGTAAACTATCACTGCTCCCCAGTCACTGTACACTATCACTGCCCTCAGTCACTGCAAACTATCACTGTCCCCCAGTCACTGTAAACTATCACTGCCCCCAGTCACTGTAAACTATCACTGCCCCCAGTCACTGTAAACTATCACTGCCCCCAGTCACTGTAAACTATCACTGCCCCCAGTCACTGTAAACTATCACTGCCCCCAGTCACTGTAAACTGTCACTGCCCCCAGTCACTGTAAACTATCACTGCCCCCAGTCACTGTCAATATCACTGTCCCCCAATCACTGTAAATTATCACTGCCCCCAGTCACTGTAAAGTATCACTGCTCCCCAGTCACTGTAAACTAGCAGTGCCCCCAGTCACTGTAAACTATCACTGCCCCCAGTCACTGTAAACTACCACTGCCCCCAGTCACAGTAAACAATCACTGTCCCCAGTCACTGTAAACTATCACTGCCCCCAGTCACTGTAAACTGTCACTGCCCTCAGACACCGTAAACTATCACTGTCCCCAGACACTGTAAACTATCACTGCCCCCAGTCACTGTAAACTGTCACTGCCCCCAGACACTGTAAACTATCAGTGCCCCCAGTCACTGTCAATATCACTGTCCCCCAATCACTGTAAATTATCACTGCCCCCAGTCACTGTAAACTATCACTGACCCCAGTCACTGTAAACCATCAATGCCCCCAGTCACTGTAAACTATCACTTCCCCCAGTCACTGTAAACTATCACTGCCCCCAGTCACTGTAAACTATCACTGCCCCGAGTCACTGTAAACTATCACTGCCCCCCCCAGTCACTGTAAACTATCACTGCCCCCAGTCACTGTAAACAATCACTGCCCCCAGTCACTCTAAACTATCACTGCCCCCCGTCACTGTAAACTATCACTGCTCCCAGTCACTGTAAACTATCACTGCCCCCAGTCACTGTAAACTATCATTGCCCCCCAGTCACTGAAACTATCACTGCCCCTAGTCACTAAATATTATCACTGCCCCCCAGTCACTGTAAACAATCACTGCCCCCAGTCACTGTAAACTATCACTGCTCCCCAGTCACTGTACACTATCACTGCCCTCAGTCACTGCAAACTATCACTGTCCCCCAGTCACTGTAAACTATCACTGCCCCCAGTCACTGTAAACTATCACTGCCCCCAGTCACTGTAAACTATCACTGACCCCCAGTCACTCTAAACTATCATGTCCCCAGTCACTGTAAACTGTCACTGCCCCCAGTCACTGAAAACTATCACTGCACCCAGTCACTGTAAACTATCACTGCCCCCAGTCACTCTAAACTATCACTGCTCCCAGTCACTGTAAACTATCACTGCCCCCAGTCAGTGTAAACTATCACTGCACCCAGTCACTGTAAACTGTCACTGCTCCCAGTCACTGTAAACTATCACTGCCCCCAGTCACTGTAAACTATCACTGCCCCCAGGCACTGGAAACTATCACTGTCCCCAGTCACTGTAAACTGTCACTGCCCCCAGGCACTGGAAACTATCACTGCTCCCCAGTCACTGTAAACTATCACTGTCCCCCAGTCACTCTAAACTATCACTGTCCCCAGTCACTCAAAACTATCAGTGCGCCCAGTCACTGTAACCTATCACCGGCCCCCAGTCACTGTAAACTATCACTGCCCCGAGTCACTGTAAACTATCACTGCCCCCCCCCAGTCACTGTAAACTATCACTGCCCCACGTCACTGTAAAACCATCACTGCCCCCAGTCACTGTAAACTATCACTGCCCCCAGTCACTGGAAACTATCACTGTCCCCAGTCACTGGAAACTATCACTGCCCCCAGTCACTCTAAACTATCACTGCCCCACGTCACTGTAAAACCATCACTGCCCCCAGTCACTGTAAACAATCACTGCCCCCAGTCACTGGAAACTATCACTGTCCCAAGTCACTGTAAACGATCACTGCCCCCAGTCACTGTAAACTATCACTGCCCACCAGTCACTGTAAACTATCACTGCCCCCAGTCAGTGTAAACTATCACTGCTCCCAGTCACTGTAAACTATCACTGCTCCCAGTCACTGTAAACTATCACTGCCCACCAGTCACTGTAAACTATCACTGCCCCCAGTCACTGAAACTATCACTGCCCCCAGTCACTAAATATTATCAATGCCCCCCAGTCACTGTAAACTATCACTGCCCCCAGTCACTGAAACTATCACTGCCCCCAGTCACTAAATATTATCAATGCCCCCCAGTCACTGTAAACTATCATTGCCCCTGTCACTGTAATCTATCACTGCCCCCAGTCACTGGAAACTATCACTGCCCCCAGTCACTGTAAACTATCACTGCCCCCAGTCACTGGAAACTATCACTGCCCCCAGTCACTGTAAACTATCACTGCCCCCAGTCACTGGAAACTATCACTGCCCCCAGTCACTCTAAACTATCACTGCCCCCAGTCACTGTAAACTATCACTGCTCCCAGTCACTGTAAACTATCACTGCCACCAGTCACTGTAAACGATCACTGCCCCCAGTCACTGTAAACTATCACTGCCCCCCAGTCACTGTAAACTATCACTGCTCCCAGTCACTGTAAACTATCACTGCCACCAGTCACTGTAAACTATCACTGCCCCCAGTCACTGTAAACTATCACTGCTCTCCAGTCACTGTAAACTATCACTGCCCCCAGTCACTGGAAACTATCACTGCCCCCAGTCACTGTAAACTATCACTGCCCCCAGTCACTGTAAACTATCACTGCCCCCAGTCACTGTAAACTATCACTGCCCCCAGTCACTGTAAACTATCACTGCCCCCAGTCACTGTAAACTATCACTGCCCCCAGTCACTGTAAACTATCACTGCCCCCAGTCACTGGAAACTATCACTGCCCCCAGTCACTCTAAACTATCACTGCCCCCAGTCACTGTAAACTATCACTGCCCCCAGTCACTGTAAACTATCTCTGCCCCCCAGTCACTGAAACTATCACTGCCCCCAGTCACTAAATATTTCACTGCCCCCCAGTCACTGTAAACAATCATTGCCCCCAGTCACTGTAAACTATCACTGCTCCCCAGTCACTGTAAACTTTCACTGCCCTCAGTCACTGCAAACTATCACTGCCCCCAGTCACTGTAAACTATCACTGCCCCCAGTCACTGTAAACTATCACTGCCCCCAGTCACTGTAAACTATCACTGTCCCCAGTCACTCTAAACTATCACTGCCCCCAGTCACTGTAAACTATCACTGCCCCCAGTCACTCTAAACTGTCACTGCCCCCAGTCACTGTAAACTATCACTGCCCCCAGTCACTGTAAACTATCACTGCCCCCAGTCACTCTAAACTATCACTGCCCCCAGTCACTGTAAACTATCACTGCCCCCAGTCACTGTAAACTATCACTGCCCCCAGTCACTGTAAACTATCACTGCCCCCCAGTCACTGTAAACTATCACTGCCCCCAGTCACTGTAAACTATCACTGTCCTCCAGTCACTCTAAACTATCACTGCCCCCAGTCACTGTAAACTATCACTGCCCCCAGTCAATGTAAACTATCACTGCCCCCAGTCACTCTAAACTATCACTGTCCCCAGTCACTGTAAACTATCACTGCCCCCAGTCACTGTAAACTATCACTGCCCCCAGTCACTGTAAAATATCATTGCCCCCAGTCACTGTAAACTATCACTGTCCCCAGTCACTGTAAACTATCACTGCCCCCAGTCACTGTAAACTATCACTGCCCCCAGTCACTGTAAAATATCATTGCCCCCAGTCACTGTAAACTATCAATGTCCCCAGTCACTGTAAACTATCACTGCCCACAGTCACTGTAAACTATCACTGCCCCCAGTCACTGTAAACTATCACTGCCCCCCAGTCACTGTAAACTATCACTGCCCCCCAGTCACTGTAAACTATCACTGCCCCCCAGTCACTGTAAACTATCACTGTCCCCCAGTCACTGTAAAATATCACTGCCCTCAGTCACTGCAAACGATCACTGTCCCCCAGTCACTGTAAACTATCACTGCCCCCCAGTCACTGTAAACTATCACTGTCCCCCAGTCACTGTAAACTATCACTGCCCTCAGTCACTGCAAACGATCACTGTCCCCCAGTCACTGTAAACTATCACTGCCCCCAGACACTGTAAACTATCACTGCCCCCATTCACTGTAAACTATCACTGTCCCCAGTCACTGTAAACTATCACTGCCCCCAGTCGCTGTAAACTATCACTGTCCCCAGTCACTGTAAACTATCACTGCCCCCAGTCACTGTAAACTGTCACTGCTCCCCAGTCACTGTAAACTGTCACTGCCCCCAGTCACTGTAAACTGTCACTGCTCCCCAGTCACTGTAAACTATCACTGCCCCCCAGTCACTGTAAACTGTCACTGCCCCCAGGCACTGGAAACTATCACTGTCCCCAGTCACTGTAAACTATCACTGTCCCCAGTCACTCTAAACTATCACTGTCCCGGGTCACTCGAAACTATCAGTGCCCCCAGTCACTCTAAACTATCACTGCCCCCAGTCACTGTAAACTATCACTGCCCCCAGTCACTGGAAACTATCAGTGCCCCCAGTCACTCTAAACTATCACTGCCCCCAGTCACTGTAAACTATCACTGCCCCCAGTCACTGTAAACTATCACTGACCCCAGTCACTGTAAACTATCAATGCCCCCAGTCACAGTAAACTATCACTTCCCCCAGTCACTGTAAACTATCACTGCCCCCCCCAGTCACTGTAAACTATCACTGCCCCCAGTCACTGTAAACAATCACTGCCCCCAGTCACTCTAAACTATCACTGCCCCCCGTCACTGTAAACTATCACTGCCCCCAGTCACTGTAAACTATCACTGCCCCCAGTCACTGTAAACTATCACTGCCCCCAGTCACTGTAAACTATCACTGCCCCCAGGCACTGTAAACTATCACTGCCCCCAGTCACTGAAACTATCACTGTCCCCCAGTCACTGAAACTATCACTGCCCCCAGTCACTGAAACTATCACTGCTCCCCAGTCACTGAAACTATCACTGCCCCCAGTCACTGAAACTATCACTGCCCCCGGTCACTGTAAACTATCACTGCCCCCAGTCACTGTAAACTATCACTGACCCCCAGTCACTCTAAACTATCACTGTCCCCAGTCACTGTAAACTGTCACTGCCCCCAGTCACTGAAAACTATCACTGCACCCAGTCACTGTAAACTATCACTGCCCCCAGTCACTGTAAACTATCACTGCACCCAGTCACTGTAAACTATCACTGCCCCCCAGTCACTGTAAACTGTCACTGCTCCCAGTCACTGTAAACTATCACTGCCCCCAGTCACTCTAAACTATCACTGCCCCCCGTCACTGTAAACTATCACTGCCCCCAGTCACTGTGAACAGTCACTGCCGCCAGGCACTGGAAACTATCACTGCCCCCCAGTCACTGTAAACTATCACTGCCCCATAGTGATTGTAAACTATCACTGCCCCCAGTCACTGTGAACTGTCACTGCCCCCAGGCACTGGAAACTATCACTGCTCCCCAGTCACTGTAAACTATCACTGCCCCCAGTCACTGTAAACTATCAGTGCCCCCAGTCACTGTAAACTATCACTGCCCCCAGTCACTGTAAACTATCACTGCCCCCAGTCACTGGAAACTATCACTGCCCCCAGTCACTGGAAACTATCACTGCCCCCAGTCACTGGAAACTATCACTGCCCCCAGTCACTGGAAACTATCACTGCCCCCAGTCACTCTAAACAATCACTGCCCCCAGTCACTGTAAACTATCACTGCTCCCAGTCACTGTAAACTATCACTGCCCCCAGTCACTGTAAACTATCACTGCCCCCAGTCACTGGAAACTATCATTGCCCCCAGTCACTGGAAACTATCACTGCCCCCAGTCACTGGAAACTATCACTGCCCCCAGTCACTCTAAACAATCACTGCCCCCAGTCACTGTAAACTATCACTGCTCCCAGTCACTGTAAACTATCACCACCCCCAGTCACTATAAACTATCACTGCCCCCCAGTCACTAAATATTATCACTGCCCCCCAGTCACTGTAAACAATCACTGCCCCCAGTCACTGTAAAATATCATTGCCCCCCAGTCACTGTAAACTATCACTGCCCCCATTCACTGTAAACTATCACTGTCCCCCAGTCACTCTAAACTATCACTGTCCCCAGTCACTGTAAACTGTCACTGCCCCCCAGTCACTGTAAACTATCACTGTCCCCCAGTCACTCTAAACTATCACTGCTCCCAGTCACTGTAAACTGTCACTGCCCCCAGTCACTGTAAACTATCACTGCCCCCAGTCACTCTAAACTACCACTGCTCCCAGTCACTGTAAACTGTCACTGCCCCCAGTCACTGTAAACTATCACTGCCCCCAGTCACTGTAAACTATCACTGCCCCCAGTCAGTGTAAACTATCACTGCACCCAGTCACTGTAAACTATCACTGCCCCCAGTCACTGTAAACTATCACTGCACCCAGTCACTGTAAACTATCACTGCACCCAGTCACTGTAAACTATCACTGCACCCAGTCACTGTAAACTATCACTGCACCCAGTCACTGTAAACTATCACTGCCCCCAGTCACTGTAAACTATCACTGCCCCCAGTCACTGTAAACTATCACTGCCCCCAGTCAGTGTAAACTATCACTGCACCCAGTCACTGTAAACTATCACTGCCCCCAGTCACTGTAAACTATCACTGCACCCAGTCACTGTAAACTATCACTGCCCCCAGTCACTGTAAACTATCACTGCCCCCAGTCACTGTAAACTATCACTGCCCCCAGTCACTGTAAACTATCACTGCCCCCAGTCACTGTAAACTATCACTGCCCCCAGGCACTGGAAACTATCACTGCTCCCCAGTTACTGTAAACTATCACTGTCCCCCAGTTACTCTAAACTATCACTGTCCCCAGTCACTCAAAACTATCAGTGCGCCCGGTCACTGTAAACTATCACCGGCCCCCAGTCACTGTAAACTATCACTGCCCCCAGTCACTGTAAACTATCACTGCCCCCCCCAGTCACTGTAAACTATCACTGCCCCACGTCACTGTAAAACCATCACTGCCCCCAGTCACTGTAAACTATCACTGCCCCCAGTCACTGGAAACTATCACTGTCCCCAGTCACTGGAAACTATCACTGCCCCCAGTCACTCTAAACTATCACTGCCCCCAGTCACTGTAAACTATCACTGCTCCCAGTCACTGTAAACTATCACTGCACCCAGTCACTGTAAACTATCACTGCCCCCAGTCACTGTAAACTATCACTGCCCCCAGTCACTAAATATTATCACTGCCCCCCAGTCACTGTAAACAATCACTGCCCCCAGTCACTGTAAACTATCACTGCTCCCCAGTCACTGTACACTATCACTGCCCTCAGTCACTGCAAACTATCACTGTCCCCCAGTCACTGTAAACTATCACTGCCCCCAGTCACTGTAAACTATCACTGTCCCCCAGTCACTGTAAACTATCACTGCCCCCAGCCACTGTAAACTATCACTGCCCCCAGTCACTGTAAACTATCACTGCCCCCAGTCACTGTAAAATATCATTGCCCCCATTCACTGTAAACTATCACTGCCCCCAGTCACTGTAAAATATCATTGCCCCCAGTCACTGTAAACTATCACTGCCCTCAGTCACTGCAAACGATCACTGTCCCCCAGTCACAGTAAACTATCACTGTCCCCCAGTCACTGTAAACTATCACTGCCCCCATTCACTGTAAACTATCACTGTCCCCCAGTCACTGTAAACTATCACTGCCCCCAGTCACTGTAAACTATCACTGTCCCCCAGTCACTGTAAACTATCACTGCCCCCAGTCACTGTAAACTATCACTGTCCCCCAGTCACTGTAAACTATCACTGTCCCCCAGTCACTGTAAACTATCACTGTCCCCCAGTCACTGTAAACTATCACTGTCCCCAGTCACTGTAAACTATCACTGCCCCCAGTCACTGTAAACTATCACTGCCCCCAGTCACTGTAAACTATCACTGTCCCCCAGTCACTGTAAACTATCACTGCCCCCAGTCACTGTAAACTATCACTGTCCCCCAGTCACTGTAAACTATCACTGTCCCCAGTCACTGTAAACTATCACTGCCCCCATTCACTGTCAACTATCACTGCTCCCCAGTCACTCTAAACTATCACTGCTCCCAGTCACTGTAAACTATCACTGCCCCCAGTCAGTGTAAACTATCACTGTCCCCAGTCACTGTAAACTATCACTGCCCCCATTCACTGTAAACTATCACTGACCCCCAGTCACTCCAAAATATCACTGTCCCCAGTCACTGTAAACTGTCACTGCCCCCAGTCACTGAAAACTATCACTGCACCCAGTCACTGTAAACTATCACTGCCCCCAGTCACTCTAAACTATCACTGCTCCCAGTCACTGTAAACTATCACTGCCCCCAGTCAGTGTAAACTATCACTGTCCCCAGTCACTGTAAACTATCACTGCCCCCATTCACTGTAAACTATCACTGACCCCCAGTCACTCCAAAATATCACTGTCCCCAGTCACTGTAAACTGTCACTGCCCCCAGTCACTGAAAACTATCACTGCACCCAGTCACTGTAAACTATCACTGCCCCCAGTCACTGTAAACTATCACTGCCCCCAGTCAGTGTAAACTATCACTGTCCCCAGTCACTGTAAACTATCACTGCCCCCAGTCACTCAAAACTATCACTGCTCCCAGTCACTGTAAACTATCACTGCCCCCAGTCACTGTAAACTATCACCGGCCCCCAGTCACTGTAAACACTCACTGCCCCGAGTCACTGTAAACTATCACTGCCCCCCCCAGTCACTGTAAACTATCACTGCCCCACGTCACTGTAAAACCATCACTGCCCCCAGTCACTGTAAACTATCACTGCCCCCAGTCACTGGAAACTATCACTGTTCCCAGTCATTGTAAACTATCACTGCCCCCAGTCACTGTAAACTATCACTGCCCCCAGTCACTGTAAACTATCACTGCTCCCAGTCACTGTAAACTATCACTGCCCCCAGTCACTGTAAACTATCACTGCCCCCAGTCACTGTAAACTATCACTGTCCCCAGTCACTGTAAACTATCACTGCCCCCCAGTCACTGTAAACTATCACTGCCCCCCAGTCACTGTAAACTATCATTGCCCCCAGTCACTGTAAACGATCATTGCCCCCAGTCACTGTAAACTATCACTGCCCCCAGTCACTGTAAACTATCATTGCCCCCTGTCACTGTAAACTATCACTGCCCTCAGTCACTGCAAACTATCACTGTCCCCCAGTCACTGTAAAATATCACTGCCCCCTGTCACTGTAAACTATCACTGCCCCCAGTCACTGTAAACTATCACTGCCCCCAGTCACTGTAAACTATCACTGCCCCCAGTCACTGGAAACTATCACTGCCCCCAGTCACTGGAAACTATCACTGCCCCCAGTCACTGGAAACTATCACTGCCCCCAGTCACTGGAAACTATCACTGTCCCCAGTGACTGTAAACTATCACTGCCCTCAGTCACTGTAAACTATCACTGCGCCCAGTCACTGTAAACTATCACTGTCCCCCTGTCACTGGAAACTATAACTGTCCCCCAGTCACTGTAAACTATCTCTGCCCCCAGTCACAGTAAACTATCACTGCCCCCCAGTCACTGTAAACTACGACTGCCCCCAGTCACTCTAAACTATCACTGCCCCCAGTCACTGTAAACTATCACTGCCCCCAGTCACTGTAAACTATCACTGCCCCCAGTCACTGTAAACTATCACTGCCCCCAGTCACTGTAAACTATCACTGCCCCCCAGTCACTGTAAACTACCACTGCCCCCAGTCACTGTAAACTATCACTGCTCCCCAGTCACTGTAAACTATCACTGCCCCCAGTCACTGTAAACTATCACTGCCCCCAGTCACTGTAAACTATCACTGCCCCCTAGTCACTGTAAACTACCACTGCCCCCAGACACTGTAAACTATCACTGCCCCCCAGTCACTGTAAACTACCACTGCCCCCAGTCACTGTAAACTATCACTGCCCCCAGTCACTGTAAACTATCACTGCCCCCAGACATTGTAAACTGTCACTGCCCCCAGTCACTGTAAACTATCACTGCCCCCAGTCACTGTAAACTGTCACTGCCCCCAGTCACTGTAAACTATCACTGCCCCCAGTCACTGTAAACTATCACTGCCCCCAGTCACTGTAAACTATCACTGCCCCCAGTCACTGTAAACTGTCACTGCCCCCAGTCACTGTAAACTGTCACTGCCCCCAGTCACTGTAAACTATCACTGCCCCCAGTCACTGTAAACTGTCACTGCCCCCAGTCACTGTAAACTATCACTGCCCCCAGTCACTGTAAACTATCACTGCCCCCAGTCACTGTAAACTGTCACTGCCCTCAGACACCGTAAACTATCACTGTCCCCAGACACTGTAAACTATCACTGCCCCCAGTCACTGTAAACTGTCACTGCCCCCAGACACTGTAAACTATCAGTGCCCCCAGTCACTGTCAATATCACTGTCCCCCAATCACTGTAAATTATCACTGCCCCCAGTCACTGTAAACTATCACTGACCCCAGTCACTGTAAACCATCAATGCCCCCAGTCACTGTAAACTATCACTTCCCCCAGTCACTGTAAACTATCACTGCCCCCAGTCACTGTAAACTATCACTGCCCCGAGTCACTGTAAACTATCACTGCCCCCCCCAGTCACTGTAAACTATCACTGCCCCCAGTCACTGTAAACAATCACTGCCCCCAGTCACTCTAAACTATCACTGCCCCCCGTCACTGTAAACTATCACTGCTCCCAGTCACTGTAAACTATCACTGCCCCCAGTCACTGTAAACTATCACTGCCCCCAGTCACTGTAAACTATCATTGCCCCCCAGTCACTGAAACTATCACTGCCCCTAGTCACTAAATATTATCACTGCCCCCCAGTCACTGTAAACAATCACTGCCCCCAGTCACTGTAAACTATCACTGCTCCCCAGTCACTGTACACTATCACTGCCCTCAGTCACTGCAAACTATCACTGTCCCCCAGTCACTGTAAACTATCACTGCCCCCAGTCACTGTAAACTATCACTGCCCCCAGTCACTGTAAACTATCACTGCCCCCAGTCACTGTAAACTATCACTGCCCCCAGTCACTGTAAACTATCACTGCCCCCAGTCACTGTAAACTGTCACTGCCCCCAGTCACTGTAAACTATCACTGCCCCCAGTCACTGTCAATATCACTGTCCCCCAATCACTGTAAATTATCACTGCCCCCAGTCACTGTAAAGTATCACTGCTCCCCAGTCACTGTAAACTAGCACTGCCCCCAGTCACTGTAAACTATCACTGCCCCCAGTCACTGTAAACTACCACTGCCCCCAGTCACAGTAAACTATCACTGTCCCCAGTCACTGTAAACTATCACTGCCCCCAGTCACTGTAAACTGTCACTGCCCTCAGACACCGTAAACTATCACTGTCCCCAGACACTGTAAACTATCACTGCCCCCAGTCACTGTAAACTGTCACTGCCCCCAGACACTGTAAACTATCAGTGCCCCCAGTCACTGTCAATATCACTGTCCCCCAATCACTGTAAATTATCACTGCCCCCAGTCACTGTAAACTATCACTGACCCCAGTCACTGTAAACCATCAATGCCCCCAGTCACTGTAAACTATCACTTCCCCCAGTCACTGTAAACTATCACTGCCCCCAGTCACTGTAAACTATCACTGCCCCGAGTCACTGTAAACTATCACTGCCCCCCCCAGTCACTGTAAACTATCACTGCCCCCAGTCACTGTAAACAATCACTGCCCCCAGTCACTCTAAACTATCACTGCCCCCCGTCACTGTAAACTATCACTGCTCCCAGTCACTGTAAACTATCACTGCCCCCAGTCACTGTAAACTATCATTGCCCCCCAGTCACTGAAACTATCACTGCCCCTAGTCACTAAATATTATCACTGCCCCCCAGTCACTGTAAACAATCACTGCCCCCAGTCACTGTAAACTATCACTGCTCCCCAGTCACTGTACACTATCACTGCCCTCAGTCACTGCAAACTATCACTGTCCCCCAGTCACTGTAAACTATCACTGCCCCCAGTCACTGTAAACTATCACTGCCCCCAGTCACTGTAAACTATCACTGACCCCCAGTCACTCTAAACTATCATGTCCCCAGTCACTGTAAACTGTCACTGCCCCCAGTCACTGAAAACTATCACTGCACCCAGTCACTGTAAACTATCACTGCCCCCAGTCACTCTAAACTATCACTGCTCCCAGTCACTGTAAACTATCACTGCCCCCAGTCAGTGTAAACTATCACTGCACCCAGTCACTGTAAACTGTCACTGCTCCCAGTCACTGTAAACTATCACTGCCCCCAGTCACTGTAAACTATCACTGCCCCCAGGCACTGGAAACTATCACTGTCCCCAGTCACTGTAAACTGTCACTGCCCCCAGGCACTGGAAACTATCACTGCTCCCCAGTCACTGTAAACTATCACTGTCCCCCAGTCACTCTAAACTATCACTGTCCCCAGTCACTCAAAACTATCAGTGCGCCCAGTCACTGTAACCTATCACCGGCCCCCAGTCACTGTAAACTATCACTGCCCCGAGTCACTGTAAACTATCACTGCCCCCCCCCAGTCACTGTAAACTATCACTGCCCCACGTCACTGTAAAACCATCACTGCCCCCAGTCACTGTAAACTATCACTGCCCCCAGTCACTGGAAACTATCACTGTCCCCAGTCACTGGAAACTATCACTGCCCCCAGTCACTCTAAACTATCACTGCCCCACGTCACTGTAAAACCATCACTGCCCCCAGTCACTGTAAACAATCACTGCCCCCAGTCACTGGAAACTATCACTGTCCCAAGTCACTGTAAACGATCACTGCCCCCAGTCACTGTAAACTATCACTGCCCACCAGTCACTGTAAACTATCACTGCCCCCAGTCAGTGTAAACTATCACTGCTCCCAGTCACTGTAAACTATCACTGCTCCCAGTCACTGTAAACTATCACTGCCCACCAGTCACTGTAAACTATCACTGCCCCCAGTCACTGAAACTATCACTGCCCCCAGTCACTAAATATTATCAATGCCCCCCAGTCACTGTAAACTATCACTGCCCCCAGTCACTGAAACTATCACTGCCCCCAGTCACTGTAAACTATCACTGCCACCAGTCACTGGAAACTATCACTGCCCCCAGTCACTGTAAACTATCACTGCCCCCAGTCACTGTAAACTATCACTGCCCCCAGTCACTGTAAACTATCACTGCCCCCAGTCACTGTAAACTATCACTGCCCCCAGTCACTGTAAACTATCACTGCCCCCAGTCACTGTAAACTATCACTGCCCCCAGTCACTGGAAACTATCACTGCCCCCAGTCACTGTAAACTATCACTGCCCCCAGTCACTGTAAACTATCACTGCCCCCAGTCACTGTAAACTATCACTGCCCCCAGTCACTCTAAACTATCACTGCCCCCAGTCACTGTAAACTATCACTGCCCCCAGTCACTGTAAACTATCACTGCCCCCCAGTCACTGTAAACTATCACTGCCCCCCAGTCACTGTAAACTATCACTGCCCCCCAGTCACTGTAAACAATCATTGCCGCCAGTCACTGTAAACTATCACTGCTCCCCAGTCACTGTAAACTTTCACTGCCCTCAGTCACTGCAAACTATCACTGCCCCCAGTCACTGTAAACTATCACTGCCCCCAGTCAGTGTAAACTATCACTGCCCCCAGTCACTGTAAACTATCACTGTCCCCAGTCACTCTAAACTATCACTGCCCCCAGTCACTGTAAACTATCACTGCCCCCAGTCACTCTAAACTGTCACTGCCCCCAGTCACTGTAAACTATCACTGCCCCCAGTCACTGTAAACTATCACTGCCCCCAGTCACTCTAAACTATCACTGCCCCCAGTCACTGTAAACTATCACTGCCCCCAGTCAATGTAAACTATCACTGCCCCCAGTCACTCTAAACTATCACTGTCCCCAGTCACTGTAAACTATCACTGCCCCCAGTCACTGTAAACTATCACTGCCCCCAGTCACTGTAAAATATCATTGCCCCCAGTCACTGTAAACTATCACTGTCCCCAGTCACTGTTAACTATCACTGCCCCCAGTCACTGTAAACTATCACTGCCCCCAGTCACTGTAAAATATCATTGCACCCTGTCACTGTAAACTATCAATGTCCCCAGTCACTGTAAACTATCACTGCCCACAGTCACTGTAAACTATCACTGCCCCCAGTCACTGTAAACTATCACTGCCCCCCAGTCACTGTAAACTATCACTGCCCCCCAGTCACTGTAAACTATCACTGCCCCCCAGTCACTGTAAACTATCACTGTCCCCCAGTCACTGTAAACTATCACTGCCCTCAGTCACTGCAAACGATCACTGTCCCCCAGTCACTGTAAACTATCACTGCCCCCCAGTCACTGTAAACTATCACTGTCCCCCAGTCACTGTAAACTATCACTGCCCTCAGTCACTGCAAACGATCACTGTCCCCCAGTCACTGTAAACTATCACTGCCCCCAGACACTGTAAACTATCACTGCCCCCATTCACTGTAAACTATCACTGTCCCCAGTCACTGTAAACTATCACTGCCCCCAGTCGCTGTAAACTATCACTGTCCCCAGTCACTGTAAACTATCACTGCCCCCAGTCACTGTAAACTGTCACTGCTCCCCAGTCACTGTAAACTGTCACTGCCCCCAGTCACTGTAAACTGTCACTGCTCCCCAGTCACTGTAAACTATCACTGCCCCCCAGTCACTGTAAACTGTCACTGCCCCCAGGCACTGGAAACTATCACTGTCCCCAGTCACTGTAAACTATCACTGTCCCCAGTCACTCTAAACTATCACTGTCCCGGGTCACTCGAAACTATCAGTGCCCCCAGTCACTCTAAACTATCACTGCCCCCAGTCACTGTAAACTATCACTGCCCCCAGTCACTGGAAACTATCACATCCCCCAGTCACTGTAAACTATCACTGCCCCCAGTCACTGTAAACTGTCACTGCCCCCAGTCACTGGAAACTATCACATCCCCCAGTCACTGTAAACTATCACTGCCCCCAGTCACTGTAAACTGTCACTGCCCCCAGACACTGTAAACTATCAGTGCCCCCAGTCACTGTCAATATCACTGTCCCCCAATCACTGTAAATTATCACTGCCCCCAGTCACTGTAAACTATCACTGACCCCAGTCACTGTAAACTATCAATGCCCCCAGTCACAGTAAACTATCACTTCCCCCAGTCACTGTAAACTATCACTGCCCCCAGTCACTGTAAACTATCACTGACCCCAGTCACTGTAAACTATCAATGCCCCCAGTCACAGTAAACTATCACTTCCCCCAGTCACTGTAAACTATCACTGCCCCCCCCAGTCACTGTAAACTATCACTGCCCCCAGTCATTGTAAACAATCACTGCCCCCAGTCACTCTAAACTATCACTGCCCCCCGTCACTGTAAACTACCACTGCCCCCAGTCACTGTAAACTATCACTGCCCCCAGTCACTGTAAAATATCACTGCCCCCAGTCACTGTAAACTATCACTGCCCCCAGTCACTGTAAAATATCACTGCCCCCAGTCACTGTAAACTATCACTGCCCCCAGTCACTGTAAAATATCACTGCCCCCAGTCACTGTAAACTATCACTGCCCCCAGTCACTGTAAACTATCACTGCCCCCCGTCACTGTAAACTATCACTGCCCCCAGTCACTGTAAAATATCACTGCCCCCAGTCACTGTAAACTATCACTGTCCCCAGTCACTGTAAACTATCACTGCCCCCAGTCACTGTAAAATATCACTGCCCCCCAGTCACTGTAAACTATCACTGCCCCCAGTCACTGAAACTATCACTGCCCCCAGTCACTGAAACTATCACTGCCCCCAGTCACTGTAAACTATCACTGCCCCCAGTCACTGAAACTATCACTGCCCCCAGTCACTGTAAACTATCACTGACCCCCAGTCACTCTAAACTATCACTGTCCCCAGTCACTGTAAACTGTCACTGCCCCCAGTCACTGAAAACTATCACTGCACCCAGTCACTGTAAACTATCACTGCCCCCAGTCACTGTAAACTATCACTGCACCCAGTCACTGTAAAATATCACTGCCCCCAGTCACTGTAAACTGTCACTGCTCCCAGTCACTGTAAACTATCACTGCCCCCAGTCACTCTAAACTATCACTGCCCCCCGTCACTGTAAACTACGACTGCCCCCAGTCACTGTAAACTATCACTGCCCCCAGTCACTGTAAAATATCACTGCCCCCAGTCACTGTAAACTATCACTGCCCCCAGGCACTGTAAACTATCACTGCCCCCAGTCACTGAAACTATCACTGCCCCCCAGTCACTGAAACTATCACTGCCCCCAGTCACTGTAAACTATCACTGCCCCCAGTCACTGTAAACTATCACTGCCCCCAGTCACTGTAAACTATCACTGCCCCCAGTCACTGTAAACTATCACTGCCCCCCAGTCACTGTAAACTATCACTGTCCCCCAGTCACTGTAAACTATCACTGCCCTCAGTCACTGCAAACGATCACTGTCCCCCAGTCACTGTAAACTATCACTGCCCCCCAGTCACTGTAAACTATCACTGTCCCCCAGTCACTGTAAACTATCACTGCCCTCAGTCACTGCAAACGATCACTGTCCCCCAGTCACTGTAAACTATCACTGCCCCCAGACACTGTAAACTATCACTGCCCCCATTCACTGTAAACTATCACTGTCCCCAGTCACTGTAAACTATCACTGCCCCCAGTCGCTGTAAACTATCACTGTCCCCAGTCACTGTAAACTATCACTGCCCCCAGTCACTGTAAACTGTCACTGCTCCCCAGTCACTGTAAACTGTCACTGCCCCCAGTCACTGTAAACTGTCACTGCTCCCCAGTCACTGTAAACTATCACTGCCCCCCAGTCACTGTAAACTGTCACTGCCCCCAGGCACTGGAAACTATCACTGTCCCCAGTCACTGTAAACTATCACTGTCCCCAGTCACTCTAAACTATCACTGTCCCGGGTCACTCGAAACTATCAGTGCCCCCAGTCACTCTAAACTATCACTGCCCCCAGTCACTGTAAACTATCACTGCCCCCAGTCACTGGAAACTATCACATCCCCCAGTCACTGTAAACTATCACTGCCCCCAGTCACTGTAAACTGTCACTGCCCCCAGTCACTGGAAACTATCACATCCCCCAGTCACTGTAAACTATCACTGCCCCCAGTCACTGTAAACTGTCACTGCCCCCAGACACTGTAAACTATCAGTGCCCCCAGTCACTGTCAATATCACTGTCCCCCAATCACTGTAAATTATCACTGCCCCCAGTCACTGTAAACTATCACTGACCCCAGTCACTGTAAACTATCAATGCCCCCAGTCACAGTAAACTATCACTTCCCCCAGTCACTGTAAACTATCACTGCCCCCAGTCACTGTAAACTATCACTGACCCCAGTCACTGTAAACTATCAATGCCCCCAGTCACAGTAAACTATCACTTCCCCCAGTCACTGTAAACTATCACTGCCCCCCCCAGTCACTGTAAACTATCACTGCCCCCAGTCATTGTAAACAATCACTGCCCCCAGTCACTCTAAACTATCACTGCCCCCCGTCACTGTAAACTACCACTGCCCCCAGTCACTGTAAACTATCACTGCCCCCAGTCACTGTAAAATATCACTGCCCCCAGTCACTGTAAACTATCACTGCCCCCAGGCACTGTAAACTATCACTGCCCCCAGTCACTGAAACTATCACTGCCCCCAGTCACTGTAAACTATCACTGCCCCCAGTCACTGTAAACTATCACTGCCCCCAGTCACTGTAAACTATCACTGACCCCCAGTCACTGTAAACTATCACTGTCCCCAGTCACTGTAAACTGTCACTGCCCCCAGTCACTGAAAACTATCACTGCACCCAGTCACTGTAAACTATCACTGCCCCCAGTCACTGTAAACTATCACTGCACCCAGTCACTGTAAAATATCACTGCCCCCAGTCACTGTAAACTGTCACTGCTCCCAGTCACTGTAAACTATCACTGCCCCCAGTCACTCTAAACTATCACTGCCCCCCGTCACTGTAAACTACGACTGCCCCCAGTCACTGTAAACTATCACTGCCCCCAGTCACTGTAAAATATCACTGCCCCCAGTCACTGTAAACTATCACTGCCCCCAGTCACTGAAACTATCACTGCCCCCAGTCACTGAAACTATCACTGCCCCCAGTCACTGTAAACTATCACTGCCCCCAGTCACTGTAAACTATCACTGCCCCCAGTCACTGTAAACTATCACTGACCCCCAGTCACTCTAAACTATCACTGTCCCCAGTCACTGTAAACTGTCACTGCCCCCAGTCACTGAAAACTATCACTGCACCCAGTCACTGTAAACTATCACTGCCCCCAGTCACTGTAAATTATCACTGTCCCCAGTCACTGTAAACTATCACTGCCCCCAGTCACTGTAAACTATCACTGCACCCAGTCACTGTAAACTGTCACTGCTCCCAGTCACTGTAAACTATCACTGCCCCCAGTCACTGTAAACTATCACTGCCCCCAGGCACTGGAAACTATCACTGTCCCCAGTCACTGTAAACTGTCACTGCCCCCAGGCACTGGAAACTATCACTGCTCCCCAGTCACTGTAAACTATCACTGTCCCCCAGTCACTCTAAACTATCACTGTCCCCAGTCACTCAAAACTATCAGTGCGCCCTGTCACTGTAACCTATCACCGGCCCCCAGTCACTGTAAACTATCACTGCCCCGAGTCACTGTAAACTATCACTGCCCCCCCCAGTCACTGTAAACTATCACTGCCCCACGTCACTGTAAAACCATCACTGCCCCCAGTCACTGTAAACTATCACTGCCCCCAGTCACTGGAAACAATCACTGCCCCCAGTCACTGTAAACTATCACTGCCCCACGTCACTGGAAAACCATCACTGCCCCCAGTCACTGTAAACTATCACTGCCCCCAGTCACTGGAAACTATCACTGTCCCAAGTCACTGTAAACTATCACTGCTCCCAGTCACTGTAAACTATCACTCCTCCCAGTCACTGTAAACTATCACTGCCCCCAGTCACTGAAACTATCACTGCCCCCAGTCACTAAATATTATCAATGCCCCCCAGTCACTGTAAACTATCACTGCCCCCAGTCACTGTAAACTATCATTGCCCCCTGTCACTGTAATCTATCACTGCCCTCAGTCACTGCAAACTATCACTGTCCCCCAGTCACTGTAAACTATCACTGCCCCAAGTCACTGTAAACTATCACTGCCCCCAGTCACTTTAAACTATCACTGCCCCCAGTCACTGTAAAATATCATTGCCCCCTGTCACTGTAAACTATCACTGCCCCCAGTCACTGTAAACTATCACTGCCCCCAGTCACTGTAAAATATCATTGCCCCCAGTCACTGTAAACTATCACTGCCCCAGTCACTGTAAACTATCACTGCCCCCAGTCACTGTAAACTATCACTGCCCCCATTCACTGTAAACTATCACTGTCCCCCAGTCACTGTAAACTATCACTGCCCCCAGTCACTGTAAACTATCACTGTCCCCCAGTCACTGTAAACTATCACTGCCCCCAGTCACTGTAAACTATCACTGTCCCCAGTCACTGTAAACTATCACTGCCCCAAGTCACTGTAAACTATCACTGTCCCCAGTCATTGTAAAATATCATTGCCCCCCAGTCACTGTAAACTATCACTGCCCTCAGTCACTGCAAACTATCACTGTCCCCCAGTCACTGTAAACTATCACTGCCCCCAGTCACTGTAAACTATCACTGCCCCCATTCACTGTAAACTATCACTGTCCCCCAGTCACTCTAAACTATCACTGTCCCCCAGTCACTGTAAACTATCACTGCTCCCCAGTCACTGTAAACTGTCACTGCCCCCAGTCACTGTAAACTATCCCTGCACCCAGTCACTCTAAAGTATCACTGCCCCCAGTCACTGTAAACTATCACTGCCCCCAGTCACTGTAAACTATCACTGCTCCCAGTCACTGTAAACTATCACTGCCCCCATTCACTGTAAACTATCACTGTCCCCCAGTCACTCTAAACTATCACTGTCCCCCAGTCACTGTAAACTATCACTGCTCCCCAGTCACTGTAAACTATCACTGCCCCCAGTCACTGTAAACTATCACTGCCCCCAGTCACTGTAAACTATCACTGCTCCCAGTCACTGTAAACTAACACTGCCCCCATTCACTGTAAACTATCACTGTCCCCCAGTCACTCTAAACTATCACTGTCCCCCAGTCACTGTAAACTATCACTGCTCCCCAGTCACTGTAAACTATCACTGCCTCCAGTCACTGTAAACTATCCCTGCACCCAGTCACTCTAAACTATCACTGCCCCCAGTCACTGTAAACTATCTCTGCCCCCAGTCACTCTAAACTATCACTGCTCCCAGTCACTGTAAACTATCACTGCTCCCAGTCACTGTAAACTATCACTGCTCCCAGTCACTGTAAACTATCCCTGCACCCAGTCACTCTAAACTATCACTGCCCCCAGTCACTGTAAACTATCACTGCTCCCAGTCACTGTAAACTATCACTGCACCCAGTCACTGTAAACTATCACTGCCCCCAAACACTGTAAACTATCACTGCACCCAGTCACTGTAAACTATTACTGCCCCCAGTCACTGTAAACTATCACTGCCCCCAAACACTGTAAACTATCACTGCACCCAGTCACTGTAAACTATCACTGTCCCCAGTCACTGTAAACTATCACTGCCCCAAGTCACTGTAAACTATCACTGTCCCCAGTCATTGTAAAATATCATTGCCCCCCAGTCACTGTAAACTATCACTGCCCTCAGTCACTGCAAACTATCACTGTCCCCCAGTCACTGTAAACTATCACTGCCCCCAGTCACTGTAAACTATCACTGCCCCCATTCACTGTAAACTATCACTGTCCCCCAGTCACTCTAAACTATCACTGTCCCCCAGTCACTGTAAACTATCACTGCTCCCCAGTCACTGTAAACTGTCACTGCCCCCAGTCACTGTAAACTATCCCTGCACCCAGTCACTCTAAACTATCACTGCCCCCAGTCACTGTAAACTATCACTGCCCCCAGTCACTGTAAACTATCACTGCTCCCAGTCACTGTAAACTATCACTGCCCCCATTCACTGTAAACTATCACTGTCCCCCAGTCACTCTAAACTATCACTGTCCCCCAGTCACTGTAAACTATCACTGCTCCCCAGTCACTGTAAACTATCACTGCCCCCAGTCACTGTAAACTATCACTGCCCCCAGTCACTGTAAACTATCACTGCTCCCAGTCACTGTAAACTAACACTGCCCCCATTCACTGTAAACTATCACTGTCCCCCAGTCACTCTAAACTATCACTGTCCCCCAGTCACTGTAAACTATCACTGCTCCCCAGTCACTGTAAACTATCACTGCCTCCAGTCACTGTAAACTATCCCTGCACCCAGTCACTCTAAACTATCACTGCCCCCAGTCACTGTAAACTATCACTGCCCCCAGTCACTCTAAACTATCACTGCTCCCAGTCACTGTAAACTATCACTGCTCCCAGTCACTGTAAACTATCACTGCTCCCAGTCACTGTAAACTATCCCTGCACCCAGTCACTCTAAACTATCACTGCCCCCAGTCACTGTAAACTATCACTGCTCCCAGTCACTGTAAACTATCACTGCACCCAGTCACTGTAAACTATCACTGCCCCCAAACACTGTAAACTATCACTGCACCCAGTCACTGTAAACTATTACTGCCCCCAGTCACTGTAAACTATCACTGCCCCCAAACACTGTAAACTATCACTGCACCCAGTCACTGTAAACTATCACTGCCCCCAGTCACTGTAAACTATCACTGCACCCAGTCACTGGAAACTATCACTGCCCCCAGTCACTGTAAACTATCACTGCACCCAGTCACTGTAAACTATTACTGCCCCCAGTCACTGTAAACTATCACTGCCCCCAAACACTGTAAACTATCACTGCTCCCAGTCACTGTAACCTGTCACCGTCCCCCAGTCACTGTAAACTATCACTGCCCCCAGTCACTGTAAATTATCACTGCCCCCAGTCACTGTAAACTATCACTGCCCCCCAGTCACTGTAAACTGTCACTGCCCCCCAGTCACTGTAAACTGTCACTGCCCCCCAGTCACTGTAAACTGTCACTGCCCCCAGTCACTGTAAACTATCACTGCCCCCCAGTCACTGTAAACTGTCACTGCCCCAATCACTGTAAACTATCAGTGCCCCCAGTCACTGTAAACTATCACTGTCCCCAGTCACTGTAAACTATCACTGCTCCCCAGTCACTCTAAACTATCACTGTCCACAGTCACTCGAAACTATCCGTGCCCCCAGTCACTCTAAACTATCACTGTCCACAGTCACTCGAAACTATCCGTGCCCCCAGTCACTCTAAACTATCACTGCCCCCAGTCACTGTAAACTATCACTGCCCCATAGTGATTGTAAACTATCACTGCCCCCAGTCACTGTAAACTATCACTGCCCCATAGTGATTGTAAACTATCACTGCCCCCCAGTCACTGTGAACTGTCACTGCCCCCAGGCACTGGAAACTATCACTGCTCCCCAGTCACTGTAAACTATCACTGCCCCCAGTCACTGGAAACTATCACTGCCCCCAGTCACTGTAAACTATCACTGCCCCCAGTCACTGTAAACTATCACTGCCCCCAGTCACTGTAAACTATCACTGCCCCCAGTCACTGTAAACTATCACTGCCCCCAGTCACTGTAAACTATCACTGCCCCCAGTCACTGTAAACTATCACTGCCCCCAGTCACTGTAAACTATCACTGCCCCCAGTCACTGGAAACTATCACTGCCCCCAGTCACTGTAAACTATCACTGCTCCCAGTCACTGTAAACTATCACTGCCACCAGTCACTAAATATTATCACTGCCCCCAGTAACTGTAAACAATCATTGCCCCCAGTCACTGTAAACTATCACTGCTCCCCAGTCACTGTAAACTTTCACTGCCCTCAGTCACTGCAAACTATCACTGCCCCCAGTCACTGTAAACTTTCACTGCCCTCAGTCACTGCAAACTATCACTGCCCCCAGTCACTGTAAACTTTCACTGCCCTCAGTCACTGCAAACTATCACTGCCCCCAGTCACTGTAAACTATCACTGCCCCCAGTCACTGTAAACTATCACTGCCCCCAGTCACTGTAAACTATCACTGCCCCCAGTCACTCTAAACTATCACTGTCCCCAGTCACTGTAAACTATCACTGCCCCCAGTCACTGTAAACTATCACTGCCCCCAGTCACTGTAAAATATCATTGCCCCCTGTCACTGTAAACTATCACTGTCCCCAGTCACTGTAAAATATCATTGCCCCCAGTCACTGTAAAATATCATTGCCCCCTGTCACTGTAAACTATCACTGTCTCCCAGTCACTGTAAACGATCACTGCCCCCAGTCACTGTAAAATATCATTGCCCCCTGTCACTGTAAACTATCACTGTCTCCCAGTCACTGTAAACTATCACTGCCCTCAGTCACTGCAAACGATCACTGTCCCCCAGTCACTGTAAACTATCACTGCCCCCAGTCACTGTAAACTATCACTGCCCCCATTCACTGTAAACTATCACTGTCCCCCAGTCACTCTAAACTATCACTGTCCCCAGTCACTGGAAACTGTCACTGCCCCCAGTCACTGAAAACTATCACTGACCCCAATCACTGTAAACTATCACTGCCCCCAGTCAGTGTAAACTATCATTGCCCCCAGTCACTGGAAACTATCACTGCCCCCAGTCACTGTAAACTATCACTGCCCCCAGTCACTGGAAACTATCACTGCCCCCAGTCACTGTAAACTATCACTGCCCCCAGTCACTGTAAACAATCACTGCCCCCAGTCACTCTAAACTATCACTGCCCCCAGTCACTGTAAACTATCACTGCTCCCAGTCACTGTAAACTATCACTGCCACCAGTCACTAAATATTATCACTGCCCCCCAGTCACTGTAAACAATCACTGTCCCCAGTCACTGTCAACTGTCACTGCCCCCAGTCACTGAAAACTATCACTGCCCCCAATCACTGTAAACTATCACTGCCCCCAGTCACTGTAAACTATCACTGTCCCCAGTCACTGAAAACTATCACTGCCCCCAATCACTGTAAACTATCACTGCCCCCAGTCACTGTAAACTATCAATGTCCCCAGTCACTGAAAACTATCACTGCCCCCAATCACTGTAAACTATCACTGCCCCCAGTCACTGTAAACTATCACTGTCCCCAGTCACTGTAAACTATCACTGCTCCCAGTCACTGTAAACTATCACTGCCCCCAGTCACTGTAAACTATCACTGTCCCCAGTCACTGTAAACTATCACTGTCCCCAGTCACTCTAAACTATCACTGCTCCCAGTCACTGTAAACTATCACTGCTCCCAGTCACTGTAAACTATCACTGTCCCCAGTCACTCTAAACTATCACTGCTCCCAGTCACTGTAAACTATCACTGCTCCCAGTCACTGTAAACTGTCACTGCTCCCAGTCACTGTAAACTATCACTGCCCCCAGTCACTGTAAACTATCACTGCACCCAGTCACTGTAAACTATCACTGTCCCCAGTCACTGTAAACTATCACTGCACCCAGTCACTGTAAACTATCACTGTCCCCAGTCACTGTAAACTATCACTGTCCCCAGTCACTGTAAACTATCACTGCACCCAGTCACTGTAAACTATCACTGCACCCAGTCACTGTAAACTATCACTGCCCCCAGTCACTGTAAACTATCACTGTCCCCAGTCACTGTAAACTGTCACTGCACCCAGTCACTGTAAACTATCACTGCACCCAGTCACTGTAAATTATCACTGTCCCCCAGTCACTGTAAACTATCACTGTCCCCCAGTCACTGTAAACTATCACTGCACCCAGTCACTGTAAACTATCACTGCACCCAGTCACTGTAAACTATCACTGTCCCCCAGTCACTGTAAACTATCACTGCACCCAGTCACTGTAAACTATCACTGTCCCCAGTCACTGTAAACTATCACTGTCCCCCAGTCACTGTAAACTATCACTGCACCCAGTCACTGTAAACTATCACTGTCCCCAGTCACTGTAAACTATCACTGTCCCCCAGTCACTGTAAACTATCAATGTCCCCCAATCACTGTAAACTATCACTGCACCCAGTCACTGTAAACTATCACTGTCCCCCAGTCACTGTAAACTATCACTGCCCCCAGTCACTGTAAACTATCACTGCCCCCAGTCACTGTAAACTATCACTGTCCCCCAGTCACTGTAAACTATCACTGCCCCCAGTCACTGTAAACTATCACTGCACCCAGTCACTGTAAACTATCACTGTCCCCCAGTCACTGTAAACTATCACTGCCCCCAGTCACTGTAAACTATCACTGCCCCCAGTCACTGTAAACTATCACTGCACCCAGTCACTGTAAACTATCACTGTCCCCCAGTCACTGTAAACTATCACTGCCCCCAGTCACTGTAAACTATCACTGCACCCAGTCACTGTAAACTATCACTGTCCCCCAGTCACTGTAAACTATCACTGCCCCCAGTCACTGTAAACTATCACTGCCCCCAGTCACTGTAAACTATCACTGTCCCCCAGTCACTGTAAACTATCACTGTCCCCAGTCACTGTAAACTATCACTGTCCCCCAGTCACTGTAAACTATCACTGTCCCCCAGTCACTGTAAACTATCACTGTCCCCCAGTCACTGTAAACTATCACTGTCCCCCAGTCACTGTAAACTATCACTGCTCCCCAGTCACTGTAAACTATCACTGCCCCCAGTCACTGTAAACTATCACTGCCCCCAGTCACTGTAAACTATCACTGCCCCCCAGTCACTGAAACTATCACTGCCCCCAGTCACTGTAAACTATCAGTGCTCCCCAGTCACTGTAAACTATCAGTGCTCCCCAGTCACTGTAAACTATCACTGCCACCAGTCACTGTAAACTATCACTGTCCCCCAGTCACTGTAAACTATCACTGCCCCCAGTCACTGTAAACTATCACTGCCCCCAGTCACTGTAAACGATCACTGCCCCCCAGTCACTGTAAACTATCACTGCCCCCAGTCACTGTAAACTATCACTGCCCCCAGTCACTGTAAACTATCACTGTCCCCCAGTCACTGTAAACTATCACTGCCCCCAGTCACTGTAAACTATCACTGCCCCCAGTCACTGTAAACTATCACTGCCCCCAGTCACTGTAAACTATCACTGTCCCCAGTCACTGTAAACTAACACTGTCCCCAGTCACTGTAAACTATCACTGTCCCCAGTCACTGTAAACTATCACTGCTCCCCAGTCACTGTAAACTATCACTGTCCCCAGTCACTGTAAACTATCACTGCTCCCCAGTCACTGTAAACTATCACTGTCCCCAGTCACTGTAAACTATCACTGTCCCCAGTCACTGTAAACTATCACTGTCCCCCAGTCACTGTAAACTATCACTGTCCCCCAGTCACTGTAAACTATCACTGTCCCCCAGTCACTGTAAACTATCACTGCTCCCCAGTCACTGTAAACTATCACTGTCCCCAGTCACTGTAAACTATCACTGTCCCCAGTCACTGTAAACTATCACTGTCCCCAGTCACTGTAAACTATCACTGTCCCCAGTCACTGTAAACTATCACTGTCCCCAGTCACTGTAAACTATCACTGCCCCCAGTCACTGTAAACTATCACTGTCCCCCAGTCACTGTAAACTATCACTGTCCCCCAGTCACTGTAAACTATCACTGCCCCCAGTCACTGTAAACTATCACTGCCCCCAGTCACTGTAAACTATCACTGCCCCCCAGTCACTGTAAACTATCACTGCTCCCCAGTCACTGTAAACTATCACTGCTCCCCAGTCACTGTAAACTATCACTGTCCCCAGGCACTGGAAACTATCACTGTCCCCCAGTCACTGTAAACTATCACTGTCCCTCAGTCACTGTAAACTATCACTGTCCCTCAGTCACTGTAAACTATCACTGTCCCCCAGTCACTGTAAACTATCACTGCCCCCAGTCACTGTAAACTATCACTGTCCCTCAGTCACTGTAAACTATCACTGTCCCCCAGTCACTGTAAACTATCACTGTCCCTCAGTCACTGTAAACTATCACTGTCCCCCAGTCACTGTAAACTATCACTGCCCCCAGTCACTGTAAACTATCACTGTCCCTCAGTCACTGTAAACTATCACTGTCCCCCAGTCACTGTAAACTATCACTGCCCCCAGTCACTGTAAACTATCACTGCTCCCCAGTCACTGTAAACTATCACTGTCCCCAGTCACTGTAAACTATCACTGTCCCCCAGTCACTGTAAACTATCACTGTCCCTCAGTCACTGTAAACTATCACTGTCCCCCAGTCACTGTAAACTATCACTGCCCCCAGTCACTGTAAACTATCACTGCTCCCCAGTCACTGTAAACTATCACTGCCCCCAGTCACTGCAAACTATCAATGTCCCCAGTAACTGTAAACTATCACTGCCCCCAGTCACTGCAAACTATCAATGTCCCCAGTAACTGTAAACTATCACTGTCCCCCAGTCACTGTAAACTATCTCTGCCCCCAGTCACTGTAAACTATCACTGTCCCCCAGTCACTGTAAACTATCACTGCTCCCCAGTCACTGTAAACTATCACTGCCCCCAGTCACTGTAAACTATCACTGCCCCCAGTCACTGTAAACTATCACTGCCCCCCAGTCACTGTAAACTATCACTGCCCCCAGTCACTGTAAACTATCACTGCCCCCAGTCACTGTAAACTATCACTGCCCCCCAGTCACTGTAAACTATCACTGCCCCCAGTCACTGTAAACTATCACTGCCCCCAGTCACTGTAAACTATCACTGTCCCCCAGTCACTGTAAACTATCACTGCCCCCAGTCACTGTAAACTATCACTGCCCCCAGTCACTGTAAACTATCACTGTCCCCCAGTCACTGTAAAATATCACTGCCCCCAGTCACTGTAAACTGTCACTGCCCCCAGTCACTGTAAACTATCACTGTCCCCCAGTCACTGTAAACTATCACTGTCCCCCTGTCACTGTAAACTATCACTGTCCCCAGTCACTGTAAACTATCACTGTCCCCCTGTCACTGTAAACTATCACTGCCCCCAGTCACTGTAAACGATCACTGCCCCCAGTCACTGTAAACTATCACTGTCCCCCAGTCACTGTAAACTATCACTGTCCCCAATCACTGTAACCTGTCACTGCCCCCAGTCACTGTAAACTATCACTGTCCCCAGTCACTGTAAACTATCACTGTCCCCCAGTCACTGTAAACTATCACTGCCCCCAGTCACTGTAAACTATCACTGCCCCCAGTCACTGTAAACTATCACTGTCCCCCAGTCACTGTAAACTATCACTGCCCCCAGTCACTGTAACCTGTCACTGCCCCCAGTCACTGTAAACTATCACTGTCCCCAGTCACTGTAAACTATCACTGTCCCCAGTCACTGTAAACTATCACTGCCCCCCAGTCACTGTAAACTGTCACTGCCCCCAGGCACTGGAAACTAGCAATGCCCCAGGTCACTGTCAACTATCACTGTCCCCAGGCACTGTAAACTATCAGTGCCCCCAGTTACTGTAAACGATCACTGCCCCCAGTTACTGTAAACTATCACTGCCCCCAGTCACTGTAAACTATCACTGTCCCCAGTCACTGTAAACTATCACTGCCCCCAGTCACTGTAAACTATCACTGCCCCCCAGTCACTGTAAACTGTCACTGCCCCCAGGCACTGGAAACTATCAATGCCCCCAGTCACTGTAAACTATCACTGTCCCCAGTCACTCTAAACTATCACTGTCCCCAGTCACTCTAAACTATCACTGCCCCCAGTCACTGTGAACTGTCACTGCCCCCAGTCACTGGAAACTATCACTGCTCCCCAGTCACTGGAAACTATCACATCCCCCAGTCTCTGTAAACTATCACTGCCCCCAGTCACTGTAAACTATCACTGCCCCCAGTCACTGTAAACTATCACTGTCCCCAGTCACTGTAAACTATCACTGCCCCCAGTCACTGTAAACTATCACTGTCCCCAGTCACTGGACACTATCACTGCCCCCCAGTCACTGTAAACTATCACACCCCCAGTCACTGTAAACTATCACTGCCCCCCAGTCACTGTAAACTATCACTGCCCCCAGTCACTGTAACCTGTCACAGTCCCCAGTCACTGTAAACTATCACTGTCCCCAGTCACTGTAAACTATCACTGTCCCCAGTCACTGTAAACTATCACTGCCCCCCAGTCACTGTAAACTATCACTGCCCCCCAGTCACTGTAAACTATCACTGCCCCCCAGTCACTGTAAACTATCACTGCCCCCCAGTCACTGTAAACTATCACTGCCCCCCAGTCACTGTAAACTATCACTGTCCCCCAGTCACTGTAAACTATCACTGTCCCCAGTCACTGTAAACTATCACTGCCCCCCAGTCACTGTAAACTATCACTGCCCCCAGTCACTGTAAACTATCACTGCCCCCAGTCACTGTAAACTATCACTGCCCCGAGTCACTGGAAACTGTCACTGCCCCCTAGTCACTGTAAACTATCACTGCCCCCAGTCACTGTAAACTATCACTGCCCCCTAGTCACTGTAAACTACCACTGCCCCCAGTCACTGTCAACTATCACTGCCCCCCAGTCACTGTAAACTACCACTGCCCCCAGTCACTGTAAACTATCACTGCTCCCCAGTCACTGTAAACTATCACTGCCCCACAGTCACTGTAAACTATCACTGCCCCCAGTCACTGTAAACTATCACTGCCCCACAGTCACTGTAAACTATCACTGCCCCCAGTCACTGTAAACTATCACTGCCCCCAGTCACTGTCAACTATCACTGCCCCCCAGTCACTGTAAACTACCACTGCCCCCAGTCACTGTAAACTATCACTGCTCCCCAGTCACTGTAAACTATCACTGCCCCACAGTCACTGTAAACTATCACTGCCCCCAGTCACTGTAAACTATCACTGCCCCCAGTCACTGTAAACTATCACTGCCCCCTAGTCACTGTAAACTACCACTGCCCCCAGTCACTGTCAACTATCACTGCCCCCCAGTCACTGTAAACTACCACTGCCCCCAGTCACTGTAAACTATCACTGCTCCCCAGTCACTGTAAACTATCACTGCCCCACAGTCACTGTAAACTATCACTGCCCCCAGTCACTGTAAACTATCACTGTCCCCCAGTCACTGTAAACTATCACTGCCCCCAGTCACTGTAAAATATCACTGCCCCCAGTCACTGTAAACTGTCACTGTCCCCCAGTCACTGTAAACTAACACTGTCCCCAGTCACTGTAAACTGTCACTGCCCCCAGTCACTGTAAACTATCACTGCCCCCAGTCACTGTAAACTGTCACTGCCGCCAGTCACTGTAAACTGTCACTGCCCCCAGTCACTGTAAACTATCACTGCACCCAGTCACTGTAAACTTTCACTGCCCCCAGTCACTGTAAACTATCACTGCCCCTAGTCACTGTCAATATCACTGTCCCCCAATCACTGTAAATTATCACTGCCCCCAGTCACTGTAAACTATCACTGTCCCCAGTAACTGTAAACTATCACTGCCCCCAGTCACTGTAAACTATCACTGCCCCCAGTCACTGTAAACTATCACTGCCCCCAGTCACTGTAAACTATCACTGCCCCCAGTCACTGTAAACTAGCACTGCCCCCAGTCACTGTAAACTATCACTGCCCCCAGTCTCTGTAAACTATCACTGCCCCCAGTCACAGTAAACTATCACTGTCCTCAGTCACTGTAAACTATCACTGCCCCCAGTCACTGTAAACTGTCACTGCCCTCAGACACCGAAAAATATCACTGTCGCCAGACACTGTAAACTATCACTGCCCCCAGTCACTGTAAACTGTCACTGCCCCCAGACACTGTAAACTATCAGTGCCCCCAGTCACTGTCAATATCACTGTCCCCCAATCACTGTAAATTATCACTGCCCCCAGTCACTGTTAACTATCACTGACCCCAGTCACTGTAAACTATCAATGCCCCCAGTCACTGTAAACTATCACTTCCCCCAGTCACTGTAAACTATCACTGCCCCCAGTCACTGTAAACTATCACTGCCCCGAGTCACTGTAAACTATCACTGCCCCCCCCCCAGTCACTGTAAACTATCACTGCCCCCAGTCACTGTAAACTATCACTGCCCCCAGTCACTGTAAACTATCACTGCCCCCAGTCACTATAAACTATCACTGCTCCCCAGTCAATGTACACTATCACTGCCCTCAGTCACTGCAAACTATCACTGCCCCCAGTCACTGGAAACTATCACTGCCCCCAGTCACTGTAAACTATCACTGCCCCCAGTCACTGTAAACTATCACTGCCCCCAGTCACTGTAAACTATCACTGCCCCCAGTCACTGTAAACTATCACTGCCCCCAGTCACTGTAAACTATCACTGCCCCCAGTCACTGTAAACTATCACTGCCCCCAGTCACTGTAAACTATCACTGTCCCCCAGTCACTGTAAACTATCACTGTCCCCCAGTCACTGTAAACTATCACTGTCCCCAGTCACTGTAAACTATCACTGCCCCCCAGTCACTGTAAACTATCACTGCTCCCCAGTCACTGTAAACTATCTCTGTCCCCAGTCACTGTAAACTATCACTGCACCCAGTCACTGTAAACTATCACTGCCCCCAGTCACTGTAAAATATCATTGCCCCCTGTCACTGTAAACTATCACTGCCCCCATTCACTGTAAACTATCACTGACCCCCAGTCACTCTAAACTATCACTGCCCCCATTCACTGTAAACTATCACTGACCCCCAGTCACTCTAAACTATCACTGCCCCCAGTCAGTGTAAACTATCACTGCCCCCAGTCACTGTAAACTATCACTGTCCCCAGTCACTCTAAACTATCACTGCCCCCAGTCACTGTAAACTATCACTGCCCCCAGTCAGTGTAAACTATCACTGCCCCCAGTCACTGTAAACTATCACTGTCCCCCAGTCACTGTAAACTATCACTGCCCCCAGTCACTCTAAACTATCACTGTCCCCAGTCACTGTAAACTATCACTGACCCCCAGTCACTCTAAACTATCACTGTCCCCAGTCACTGTAAACTATCACTGCCCCCAGTCACTCTAAACTATCACTGCCCCCAGTCACTGTAAACTATCACTGCCCCCAGTCAGTGTAAACTATCACTGCCCCCAGTCACTGTAAACTATCACTGCCCCCCAGTCACTGTAAACTATCACTGCCCCCAGTCACTGTAAACTATCACTGCCCCCAGTCAGTGTAAACTATCACTGCCCCCAGTCACTGTAAACTATCACTGCCCCCAGTCAGTGTAAACTATCACTGTCCCCAGTCACTGTAAACTATCACTGTCCCCCAGTCACTGGAAAATATCACTGCTCCCCAGTCACTGTAAACTATCACTGTCCCCCAGTCACTGTAAACTATCCCTGCACCCAGTCACTGTAAACTATCACTGCCCCCAGTCACTGTAAACTATCACTGTCCCCAGTCACTGTAAACTATCACTGCCCCCAGTCACTCGAAACTATCACTGCACCCAGTCACTGTAAACTATCACTGCCCCCAGTCACTGTAAACTATCACTGCCCCCAGTCACTGTAAACTATCACTGTCCCCAGTCACTGTAAACTATCACTGTCCCCAGTCACTGTAAACTATCACTGCCCCCCAGTCACTGTAAACTGTCACTGCCCCCAGGCACTGGAAACTATCAATGCCCCAGGTCACTGTCAACTATCACTGTCCCCAGGCACTGTAAACTATCAGTGCCCCCAGTTACTGTAAACGATCACTGCCCCCAGTTACTGTAAACTATCACTGCCCCCAGTCACTGTAAACTATCACTGTCCCCAGTCACTGTAAACTATCACTGCCCCCAGTCACTGTAAACTATCACTGCCCCCCAGTCACTGTAAACTGTCACTGCCCCCAGGCACTGGAAACTATCAATGCCCCCAGTCACTGTAAACTATCACTGTCCCCAGTCACTCTAAACTATCACTGTCCCCAGTCACTCTAAACTATCACTGCCCCCAGTCACTGTGAACTGTCACTGCCCCCAGTCACTGGAAACTATCACTGCTCCCCAGTCACTGGAAACTATCACATCCCCCAGTCTCTGTAAACTATCACTGCCCCCAGTCACTGTAAACTATCACTGCCCCCAGTCACTGTAAACTATCACTGTCCCCAGTCACTGTAAACTATCACTGCCCCCAGTCACTGTAAACTATCACTGTCCCCAGTCACTGGACACTATCACTGCCCCCCAGTCACTGTAAACTATCACACCCCCAGTCACTGTAAACTATCACTGCCCCCCAGTCACTGTAAACTATCACTGCCCCCAGTCACTGTAACCTGTCACAGTCCCCAGTCACTGTAAACTATCACTGTCCCCAGTCACTGTAAACTATCACTGTCCCCAGTCACTGTAAACTATCACTGCCCCCCAGTCACTGTAAACTATCACTGCCCCCCAGTCACTGTAAACTATCACTGCCCCCCAGTCACTGTAAACTATCACTGCCCCCCAGTCACTGTAAACTATCACTGCCCCCCAGTCACTGTAAACTATCACTGTCCCCCAGTCACTGTAAACTATCACTGTCCCCAGTCACTGTAAACTATCACTGCCCCCCAGTCACTGTAAACTATCACTGCCCCCAGTCACTGTAAACTATCACTGCCCCCAGTCACTGTAAACTATCACTGCCCCGAGTCACTGGAAACTGTCACTGCCCCCTAGTCACTGTAAACTATCACTGCCCCCAGTCACTGTAAACTATCACTGCCCCCTAGTCACTGTAAACTACCACTGCCCCCAGTCACTGTCAACTATCACTGCCCCCCAGTCACTGTAAACTACCACTGCCCCCAGTCACTGTAAACTATCACTGCTCCCCAGTCACTGTAAACTATCACTGCCCCACAGTCACTGTAAACTATCACTGCCCCCAGTCACTGTAAACTATCACTGCCCCACAGTCACTGTAAACTATCACTGCCCCCAGTCACTGTAAACTATCACTGCCCCCAGTCACTGTCAACTATCACTGCCCCCCAGTCACTGTAAACTACCACTGCCCCCAGTCACTGTAAACTATCACTGCTCCCCAGTCACTGTAAACTATCACTGCCCCACAGTCACTGTAAACTATCACTGCCCCCAGTCACTGTAAACTATCACTGCCCCCAGTCACTGTAAACTATCACTGCCCCCTAGTCACTGTAAACTACCACTGCCCCCAGTCACTGTCAACTATCACTGCCCCCCAGTCACTGTAAACTACCACTGCCCCCAGTCACTGTAAACTATCACTGCTCCCCAGTCACTGTAAACTATCACTGCCCCACAGTCACTGTAAACTATCACTGCCCCCAGTCACTGTAAACTATCACTGTCCCCCAGTCACTGTAAACTATCACTGCCCCCAGTCACTGTAAAATATCACTGCCCCCAGTCACTGTAAACTGTCACTGTCCCCCAGTCACTGTAAACTAACACTGTCCCCAGTCACTGTAAACTGTCACTGCCCCCAGTCACTGTAAACTATCACTGCCCCCAGTCACTGTAAACTGTCACTGCCGCCAGTCACTGTAAACTGTCACTGCCCCCAGTCACTGTAAACTATCACTGCACCCAGTCACTGTAAACTTTCACTGCCCCCAGTCACTGTAAACTATCACTGCCCCTAGTCACTGTCAATATCACGGTCCCCCAATCACTGTAAATTATCACTGCCCCCAGTCACTGTAAACTATCACTGTCCCCAGTAACTGTAAACTATCACTGCCCCCAGTCACTGTAAACTATCACTGCCCCCAGTCACTGTAAACTATCACTGCCCCCAGTCACTGTAAACTATCACTGCCCCCAGTCACTGTAAACTAGCACTGCCCCCAGTCACTGTAAACTATCACTGCCCCCAGTCTCTGTAAACTATCACTGCCCCCAGTCACAGTAAACTATCACTGTCCTCAGTCACTGTAAACTATCACTGCCCCCAGTCACTGTAAACTGTCACTGCCCTCAGACACCGAAAAATATCACTGTCGCCAGACACTGTAAACTATCACTGCCCCCAGTCACTGTAAACTGTCACTGCCCCCAGACACTGTAAACTATCAGTGCCCCCAGTCACTGTCAATATCACTGTCCCCCAATCACTGTAAATTATCACTGCCCCCAGTCACTGTTAACTATCACTGACCCCAGTCACTGTAAACTATCAATGCCCCCAGTCACTGTAAACTATCACTTCCCCCAGTCACTGTAAACTATCACTGCCCCCAGTCACTGTAAACTATCACTGCCCCGAGTCACTGTAAACTATCACTGCCCCCCCCCAGTCACTGTAAACTATCACTGCCCCCAGTCACTGTAAACAATCACTGCCCCCAGTCACTGTAAACTATCACTGCCCCCCAGTCACTGAAACTATCACTGCCCCCCCCAGTCACTGTAAACTATCACTGCCCCCCCCAGTCACTCTAAACTATCACTGCCCCCCGTCACTGTAAACTATCACTGCTCCCCAGTCACTGTAAACTATCACTGCCCCCCAGTCACTGAAACTATCACTGCCCCCAGTCACTGTAAACTATCACTGCCCCCAGTCACTGTAAACTATCACTGCCCCCAGTCACTGTCAACTATCACTGTCCCCAGTCACTGTAAACTATCAGTGCCCCCAGTCACTGTAAACTAACACTGCCCCCAGTCACTGTAAACTATCAGTGCCCCCAGTCACTGTAAACTAACACTGC
This sequence comes from Mustelus asterias, assembly GCF_964213995.1. Lineage (NCBI taxonomy): Eukaryota > Metazoa > Chordata > Chondrichthyes > Carcharhiniformes > Triakidae > Mustelus > Mustelus asterias. The sequence goes on from NC_135828.1 coordinate 25,183,410, forward strand.
CCCCAGTCACTGTAAACTATCAGTGCCCCCAGTCACTGTAAACTATCACTGCCCCCAGTCACTGTAAACTATCACTGCCCCCAGTCACTATAAACTATCACTGCTCCCCAGTCAATGTACACTATCACTGCCCTCAGTCACTGCAAACTATCACTGCCCCCAGTCACTGGAAACTATCACTGCCCCCAGTCACTGTAAACTATCACTGCCCCCAGTCACTGTAAACTATCACTGCCCCCAGTCACTGTAAACTATCACTGCCCCCAGTCACTGTAAACTATCACTGCCCCCAGTCACTGTAAACTATCACTGCCCCCAGTCACTGTAAACTATCACTGCCCCCAGTCACTGTAAACTATCACTGTCCCCCAGTCACTGTAAACTATCACTGTCCCCCAGTCACTGTAAACTATCACTGTCCCCAGTCACTGTAAACTATCACTGCCCCCCAGTCACTGTAAACTATCACTGCTCCCCAGTCACTGTAAACTATCTCTGTCCCCAGTCACTGTAAACTATCACTGCACCCAGTCACTGTAAACTATCACTGCCCCCAGTCACTGTAAAATATCATTGCCCCCTGTCACTGTAAACTATCACTGCCCCCATTCACTGTAAACTATCACTGACCCCCAGTCACTCTAAACTATCACTGCCCCCATTCACTGTAAACTATCACTGACCCCCAGTCACTCTAAACTATCACTGCCCCCAGTCAGTGTAAACTATCACTGCCCCCAGTCACTGTAAACTATCACTGCCCCCAGTCAGTGTAAACTATCACTGCCCCCAGTCACTGTAAACTATCACTGCCCCCAGTCACTCTAAACTATCACTGTCCCCAGTCACTGTAAACTATCACTGACCCCCAGTCACTCTAAACTATCACTGTCCCCAGTCACTGTAAACTATCACTGCCCCCAGTCACTCTAAACTATCACTGCCCCCAGTCACTGTAAACTATCACTGCCCCCAGTCAGTGTAAACTATCACTGCCCCCAGTCACTGTAAACTATCACTGCCCCCCAGTCACTGTAAACTATCACTGCCCCCAGTCACTGTAAACTATCACTGCCCCCAGTCAGTGTAAACTATCACTGCCCCCAGTCACTGTAAACTATCACTGCCCCCAGTCAGTGTAAACTATCACTGTCCCCAGTCACTGTAAACTATCACTGTCCCCCAGTCACTGGAAAATATCACTGCTCCCCAGTCACTGTAAACTATCACTGTCCCCCAGTCACTGTAAACTATCCCTGCACCCAGTCACTGTAAACTATCACTGCCCCCAGTCACTGTAAACTATCACTGTCCCCAGTCACTGTAAACTATCACTGCCCCCAGTCACTCGAAACTATCACTGCACCCAGTCACTGTAAACTATCACTGCCCCCAGTCACTGTAAACTATCACTGCCCCCAGTCACTGTAATCTATCACTGTCCCCAGTCACTGTAAACTATCACTGCCCCCAGTCACTCGAAACTATCACTGCCCACAGTCACTGTAAACTATCACTGCCCCCAGTCACTGTAAACTATCACTGCCCCCAGTCACTCGAAACTATCACTGCCCCCAGTCACTGTAAACTATCACTGCCCCCAGTCACTGTAAACTATCACTGCCCCATAGTGATTGTAAACTATCACTGCCCCCAGTCACTGTGAACTGTCACTGCCCCCAGGCACTGGAAACTATCACTGCTCCCCAGTCACTGTAAACTATCACTGCCCCATAGTGATTGAAAACTATCACTGCCCCCAGTCACTGTGAACTGTCACTGCCCCCAGGCACTGGAAACTATCACTGCCCCGAGTCACTGTAAGCTATCACTGCCCCCAGTCACTGTAAACTATCACTGCCCCCAGTCACTGTAAACTATCACTGCCCCCAGTCACTGTAAACTATCACTGCCCCCAGTCACTGGAAACTATCACTGCCCCCAGTCACTGGAAACTATCACTGTCCCCAGTGACTGTAAACTATCACTGCGCCCAGTCACTGTAAACTATCACTGCGCCCAGTCACTGTAAACTATCACTGTCCCCCTGTCACTGGAAACTATAACTGTCCCCCAGTCACTGTAAACTATCTCTGCCCCAAGTCACAGTAAACTATCACTGCCCCCCAGTCACTGTAAACTACCACTGCCCCCAGTCACTCTAAACTATCACTGCCCCCCAGTCACTGTAAACTATCACTGCCCCCAGTCACTGTAAACTATCACTGCCCCCAGTCACTGTAAACTATCACTGCCCCCTAGTCACTGTAAACTACCACTGCCCCCAGTCACTGTAAACTATCACTGCCCCCCAGTCACTGTAAACTATCACTGCTCCCAGTCACTGTAAACTACCACTGCCCCCAGTCACTGTAAACTATCACTGCCCCCTAGTCACTGTAAACTACCACTGCCCCCAGTCACTGTAAACTATCACTGCCCCCCAGTCACTGTAAACTATCACTGCCCCCAGTCACTGTAAACTACCACTGCCCCCAGTCACTGTAAACTACCACTGCCCCCAGTCACTATAAACTACCACTGCCCCCAGTCACTGTAAACTATCACTGCACCCCAGTCACTGTAAACTATCACTGCCCCACAGTCACTGTAAACTATCACTGCCCCCAGTCACTGTAATCTATCACTGTCCCCAGTCACTGTAAACTATCACTGCCCCCAGTCACTGTAAACTGTCACTGCCCCCAGTCACTGTAAAATGTCACTGCCCCCAGTCACTGTAAACTATCACTGCCCTCAGTCACTGTAAAGTATCACTGCCCCCAGTCACTGTAAACTATCACTGTCCCCAGTCACTGTAAACTATCACTGCCCCCAGTCACTGTAAACTATCACTGCCCCCAGTCACTGTAAAATGTCACTGCCCCCAGTCACTGTAAACTATCACCGCCCCCAGTCACTGTAAACTATCACTGCTCCCAGTCACTGTAAACTATCACTGCCCCCAGTCACTGTAAACTATCACTGCCCCCAGTCACTGTAAACTATCACTGCCCCCAGTCACTGTAAACTATCACTGCCCCCAGTCACTGTAAACTATCACTGCCCCCAGTCACTGTCAATATCACTGTCCCCCAATCAATGTAAATTATCACTGCCCCCAGTCACTGTAAACTATCAATGCCCCGAGTCACTGTAAACTATCACTGCCCCCCCCATTCACTGTAAACTATCACTGCCCCACGTCACTGTAAAACCATCACTGCCCCCAGTCACTGTAAAATATCACTGCTCCCAGTCACTGGAAACTATCACTGTCCCCAGTCACTGTAAACTATCACTGCCCCCAGTCACTGTAAACTATCACTGCCCCCAGTCACTGTAAACAATCACTGCCCCCAGTCACTGTAAACTATCACTGCTCCCAGTCACTGTAAACTATCACTGCCCCCAGTCACTGTAAACTATCACTGCCCCCAGTCACTGTAAACTATCACTGCCCCCAGTCACTGTAAACAATCACTGCCCCCAGTCACTCTAAACTATCACTGCCCCCAGTCACTGTAAACTATCACTGCTCCCAGTCACTGTAAACTATCATTGCCCCCAGTCACTGTAAACTATCACTGCCCCCCAGTCACTGTAAACTATCACTGCCCCCCAGTCACTGAAACTATCACTGCCCCCCAGTCACTGTAAACTATCACTGCCCCCAGTCACTAAATATTATCACTGCCCCCCAGTCACTGTAAACTATCACTGCCCCCAGTCACTAAATATTATCACTGCCCCCCAGTCACTGTAAACTATCACTGCCCCCCAGTCACTGTAAACTATCACTGCCCCCAGTCACTAAATATTATCACTGCCCCCCAGTCACTGTAAACTATCACTGCCCCCAGTCACTGTAACTATCACTGCCCCCAGTCACTGTAAACTATCATTGCCCCCAGTCACTGTAAACTATCACTGCCCCCAGTCACTGTAAACTATCACTGCCCCCAGTCACTCTAAACTATCACTGTCCCCAGTCACTGTAAAATATCATTGCCCCCCAGTCACTGTAAACTATCACTGCCCCCAGTCACTGTAAACTATCACTGTCCCCAGTCACTGTAAACTATCACTGCCCTCAGTCACTGCAAACTATCACTGTCCCCCAGTCACTGTAAACTATCACTGCCCCCATTCACTGTAAACTATCACTGTCCCCCAGTCACTGTAAACTATCACTGTCCCCAGTCACTGTAAACTATCACTGCCCCCAGGCACTGGAAACTATCACTGTCCCCAGTCACTGTAAACTATCACTGTCCCCAGTCACTGTAAACTATCACTGTCCCCAGTCACTGTAAACTATCACTGTCCCCAGTCACTGTAAACTATCACTGCCCCCAGTCACTGTAAACTATCACTGCCCCCAGTCACTGCAAACTATCACTGCTCCCAGTCACTGTAAACTATCACTGCCCCCAGTCACTGTAAACTATCACTGCCCCCCAGTCACTGTAAACTATCACTGCCCCCAGTCACTGTAAACTATCACTGCCCCCAGTCACTGTAAACTATCACTGCCCCCAGTCACTGCAAACTATCACTGCCCCCCAGTCACTGTAAACTATCACTGCTCCCAGTCACTGTAAACTATCACTGCCCCCAGTCACTGTAAACTATCACTGCTCCCAGTCACTGTAAACTATCACTGCCCCCCAGTCACTGTAAACTATCACTGCCCCCAGTCACTGTAAACTATCACTGCCCCCAGTCACTGCAAACTATCACTGCTCCCCAGTCACTGTAAACTATCACTGCTCTCAGTCACTGTAACCTGTCACTGTCCCCCAGTCACTGTAAACTATCACTGCCCCCCAGTCACTGTAAACTATCACTGCCCCCCAGTCACTGCAAACTATCACTGCTCCCCAGTCACTGTAAACTATCACTGTCCCCAGTCACTGTAAACTATCACTGTCCCCAGTCACTGCAAACTATCACTGCCCCCCAGTCACTGCAAACTATCACTGCTCCCCAGTCACTGTAAACTATCACTGCTCTCAGTCACTGTAACCTGTCACTGTCCCCCAGTCACTGTAAACTATCACTGCCCCCCAGTCACTGCAAACTATCACTGCTCCCCAGTCACTGTAAACTGTCACTGCCCCCAGGCACTGTAAACTATCACTGCCCCCAGTCACTGTAAACTATCACTGCCCCCCAGTCACTGTAAACTATCACTGCCCCCAGTCACTGTAAACTATCACTGCCCCCAGTCACTGTAAACTATCACTGCCCCCAGTCACTGTAAACTATCACTGCCCCCAGTCACTGTAAACTATCACTGCCCCCCAGGCACTGTAAACTATCACTGCCCCCAGTCACTGTAAACTATCACTGCCCCCAGGCACTGTAAACTATCACTGCCCCCAGGCACTGTAAACTATCACTGCCCCCAGGCACTGTAAACTATCACTGCCCCCAGTCACTGTAAACTATCACTGCCCCCAGGCACTGTAAACTATCACTGCCACCAGTCACTGTAAACTATCACTGCCCCCAGGCACTGTAAACTATCACTGCCCCCAGTCACTGCAAACTATCACTGCCCCCCAGTCACTGTAACCTGTCACTGTCCCCCAGTCACTGTAAACTATCACTGTCCCCAGTCACTGTAAACTATCACTGCCCCCAGTCACTGTAAACTATCACTGTACCCAGTCACTGCAAACTATCACTGCCCTCAGTCACTGTAAACTATCACTGCCCCCCAGTCACTGTAAACTATCACTGCCCCCAGTCACTGTAAACTATCACTGCCCCCAGTCACTGTAAACTATCACTGCCCCCAGTCACTGTAAACTATCACTGCCCCCAGGCACTGTAAACTATCACTGCCCCCAGTCACTGTAAACTTTCACTGCCCCCAGGCACTGTAAACTATCACTGCCCCCAGTCACTGTAAACTATCACTGCCCCCCAGTCACTGTAAACTATCACTGCCCCCCAGTCACTGTAAACTATCACTGCCCCCCAGTCACTGTAAACTATCACTGTTCCCCAGTCACTGTAAACTGTCACTGTCCCCAGTCACTGTAAACTATCACTGCCCCCAGTCACTGTAAACTATCACTGCCCCCCAGTCACTGCAAACTATCACTGCCCTCAGTCACTGTAAACTATCACTGCCCCCCAGTCACTGTAAACTATCACTGCCCCCAGTCACTGTAAACTATCACTGCCCCCAGTCACTGTAAACTATCACTGCCCCCAGTCACTGTAAACTATCACTGCCCCCAGGCACTGTAAACTATCACTGCCCCCAGTCACTGTAAACTTTCACTGCCCCCAGGCACTGTAAACTATCACTGCCCCCAGTCACTGTAAACTATCACTGTCCCCCAGTCACTGTAAACTATCACTGTCCCCCAGTCACTGTAAACTATCACTGCCCCCCAGTCACTGTAAACTATCACTGTTCCCCAGTCACTGTAAACTGTCACTGCCCCCAGGCACTGGAAACTATCACTATCCCCAGTCACTGTAAACTATCACTGCTCCCAGTCACTGTAAACTATCACTGTCCCCAGTCACTGTAAACTATCACTGTCCCCAGTCACTGTAAACTATCACTGTCCCCAGTCACTGTAAACTATCACTGTCCCCCAGTCACTGTAAACTATCACTGCCCCCAGTCACTGTAAACTATCACTGTACCCAGTCACTGCAAACTATCACTGCCCTCAGTCACTGTAAACTATCACTGCCCCCCAGTCACTGTAAACTATCACTGCCCCCAGTCACTGTAAACTATCACTGCCCCCAGTCACTGTAAACTATCACTGCCCCCAGTCACTGTAAACTATCACTGCCCCCAGGCACTGTAAACTATCACTGCCCCCAGTCACTGTAAACTTTCACTGCCCCCAGGCACTGTAAACTATCACTGCCCCCAGTCACTGTAAACTATCACTGCCCCCCAGTCACTGTAAACTATCACTGCCCCCAGTCACTGTAAACTATCACTGCCCCCAGTCACTGTAAACTATCACTGCCCCCCAGTCACTGTAAACTATCACTGTTCCCCAGTCACTGTAAACTGTCACTGTCCCCAGTCACTGTAAACTATCACTGCCCCCAGTCACTGTAAACTATCACTGCCCCCCAGTCACTGCAAACTATCACTGCCCTCAGTCACTGTAAACTATCACTGCCCCCCAGTCACTGTAAACTATCACTGCCCCCAGTCACTGTAAACTATCACTGCCCCCAGTCACTGTAAACTATCACTGCCCCCAGTCACTGTAAACTATCACTGCCCCCAGGCACTGTAAACTATCACTGCCCCCAGTCACTGTAAACTTTCACTGCCCCCAGGCACTGTAAACTATCACTGCCCCCAGTCACTGTAAACTATCACTGTCCCCCAGTCACTGTAAACTATCACTGCCCCCCAGTCACTGTAAACTATCACTGCCCCCCAGTCACTGTAAACTATCACTGTTCCCCAGTCACTGTAAACTGTCACTGCCCCCAGGCACTGGAAACTATCACTATCCCCAGTCACTGTAAACTATCACTGCTCCCAGTCACTGTAAACTATCACTGTCCCCAGTCACTGTAAACTATCACTGTCCCCAGTCACTGTAAACTATCACTGTCCCCAGTCACTGTAAACTATCACTGTCCCCCAGTCACTGTAAACTATCACTGTCCCCCAGTCACTGTAAACTATCACTGTCCCCAGTCACTGTAAACTATCACTGTCCCCAGTCACTGTAAACTATCACTGCACCCAGTCACTGTAACCTGTCACTGTCCCCCAGTCACTGGAAACTATCACTGTCCCCAGTCACTGTAAACTATCACTGCCCCCCAGTCACTGTAAACTGTCACTGCCCCCAGGCACTGGAAACTATCACTGCTCCCCAGTCACTGTAAACTATCACTGTCCCCCAGTCACTCTAAACTATCACTGTCCCCAGTCACTCAAAACTATCAGTGCCCCCAGTCACTGTAAACTATCACTGCCCCCAGTCACTGTGAACTGTCACTGCCCCCAGGCACTGTAAACTACCACTGCCCCCAGTCACTGTAAATTTTAACTGCCCCCAGTCACTGTAAACTATCACTGCCCCCTAGTCACTGTAAACTACCACTGCCCCCAGTCACTGTAAACTACCACTGTCCCCAGTCACTGTAAACTGTCACTGCCCCCAGTCACTGTAAACTATCACTGTCCCCCAGTCACTGTAAACTATCACTGTCCCCAGTCACTGTAAACTATCACTGCCCCCAGTCACTGAAACCTATCTCTGCCCCCAGTCACTCTAAACTATCTCTGCCCCCAGTCACTCTAAACTATCACTGCCCCAAGTCACTCTAAACTATCACTGTTCCCCAGTCACTGTAAACTATCACTGCACCCAGTCACTGCAAACTATCACTGCTCCCCAGTCACTGTAAACTATCACTGCTCTCAGTCACTGTAACCTGTCACTGTCCCCCAGTCACTGTAAACTATCACTGCCCCCCAGTCACTGTAAACTATCACTGCCCCCCAGTCACTGCAAACTATCACTGCTCCCCAGTCACTGTAAACTATCACTGTCCCCAGTCACTGTAAACTATCACTGTCCCCAGTCACTGCAAACTATCACTGCCCCCCAGTCACTGCAAACTATCACTGCTCCCCAGTCACTGTAAACTATCACTGCTCTCAGTCACTGTAACCTGTCACTGTCCCCCAGTCACTGTAAACTATCACTGCCCCCCAGTCACTGCAAACTATCACTGCTCCCCAGTCACTGTAAACTGTCACTGCCCCCAGGCACTGTAAACTATCACTGCCCCCAGTCACTGTAAACTATCACTGCCCCCCAGTCACTGTAAACTATCACTGCCCCCAGTCACTGTAAACTATCACTGCCCCCAGTCACTGTAAACTATCACTGCCCCCAGTCACTGTAAACTATCACTGCCCCCAGTCACTGTAAACTATCACTGCCCCCCAGGCACTGTAAACTATCACTGCCCCCAGTCACTGTAAACTATCACTGCCCCCAGGCACTGTAAACTATCACTGCCCCCAGGCACTGTAAACTATCACTGCCCCCAGGCACTGTAAACTATCACTGCCCCCAGTCACTGTAAACTATCACTGCCCCCAGGCACTGTAAACTATCACTGCCACCAGTCACTGTAAACTATCACTGCCCCCAGGCACTGTAAACTATCACTGCCCCCAGTCACTGCAAACTATCACTGCCCCCCAGTCACTGTAACCTGTCACTGTCCCCCAGTCACTGTAAACTATCACTGTCCCCAGTCACTGTAAACTATCACTGCCCCCAGTCACTGTAAACTATCACTGTACCCAGTCACTGCAAACTATCACTGCCCTCAGTCACTGTAAACTATCACTGCCCCCCAGTCACTGTAAACTATCACTGCCCCCAGTCACTGTAAACTATCACTGCCCCCAGTCACTGTAAACTATCACTGCCCCCAGTCACTGTAAACTATCACTGCCCCCAGGCACTGTAAACTATCACTGCCCCCAGTCACTGTAAACTTTCACTGCCCCCAGGCACTGTAAACTATCACTGCCCCCAGTCACTGTAAACTATCACTGCCCCCCAGTCACTGTAAACTATCACTGCCCCCCAGTCACTGTAAACTATCACTGCCCCCCAGTCACTGTAAACTATCACTGTTCCCCAGTCACTGTAAACTGTCACTGTCCCCAGTCACTGTAAACTATCACTGCCCCCAGTCACTGTAAACTATCACTGCCCCCCAGTCACTGCAAACTATCACTGCCCTCAGTCACTGTAAACTATCACTGCCCCCCAGTCACTGTAAACTATCACTGCCCCCAGTCACTGTAAACTATCACTGCCCCCAGTCACTGTAAACTATCACTGCCCCCAGTCACTGTAAACTATCACTGCCCCCAGGCACTGTAAACTATCACTGCCCCCAGTCACTGTAAACTTTCACTGCCCCCAGGCACTGTAAACTATCACTGCCCCCAGTCACTGTAAACTATCACTGTCCCCCAGTCACTGTAAACTATCACTGCCCCCCAGTCACTGTAAACTATCACTGCCCCCCAGTCACTGTAAACTATCACTGTTCCCCAGTCACTGTAAACTGTCACTGCCCCCAGGCACTGGAAACTATCACTATCCCCAGTCACTGTAAACTATCACTGCTCCCAGTCACTGTAAACTATCACTGTCCCCAGTCACTGTAAACTATCACTGTCCCCAGTCACTGTAAACTATCACTGTCCCCAGTCACTGTAAACTATCACTGTCCCCCAGTCACTGTAAACTATCACTGCCCCCAGTCACTGTAAACTATCACTGTACCCAGTCACTGCAAACTATCACTGCCCTCAGTCACTGTAAACTATCACTGCCCCCCAGTCACTGTAAACTATCACTGCCCCCAGTCACTGTAAACTATCACTGCCCCCAGTCACTGTAAACTGTCACTGCCCCCAGTCACTGTAAACTATCACTGCCCCCAGGCACTGTAAACTATCACTGCCCCCAGTCACTGTAAACTTTCACTGCCCCCAGGCACTGTAAACTATCACTGCCCCCAGTCACTGTAAACTATCACTGCCCCCCAGTCACTGTAAACTATCACTGCCCCCAGTCACTGTAAACTATCACTGCCCCCAGTCACTGTAAACTATCACTGCCCCCCAGTCACTGTAAACTATCACTGTTCCCCAGTCACTGTAAACTGTCACTGTCCCCAGTCACTGTAAACTATCACTGCCCCCAGTCACTGTAAACTATCACTGCCCCCCAGTCACTGCAAACTATCACTGCCCTCAGTCACTGTAAACTATCACTGCCCCCCAGTCACTGTAAACTATCACTGCCCCCAGTCACTGTAAACTATCACTGCCCCCAGTCACTGTAAACTATCACTGCCCCCAGTCACTGTAAACTATCACTGCCCCCAGGCACTGTAAACTATCACTGCCCCCAGTCACTGTAAACTTTCACTGCCCCCAGGCACTGTAAACTATCACTGCCCCCAGTCACTGTAAACTATCACTGTCCCCCAGTCACTGTAAACTATCACTGCCCCCCAGTCACTGTAAACTATCACTGCCCCCCAGTCACTGTAAACTATCACTGTTCCCCAGTCACTGTAAACTGTCACTGCCCCCAGGCACTGGAAACTATCACTATCCCCAGTCACTGTAAACTATCACTGCTCCCAGTCACTGTAAACTATCACTGTCCCCAGTCACTGTAAACTATCACTGTCCCCAGTCACTGTAAACTATCACTGTCCCCAGTCACTGTAAACTATCACTGTCCCCCAGTCACTGTAAACTATCACTGTCCCCCAGTCACTGTAAACTATCACTGTCCCCAGTCACTGTAAAGTATCACTGTCCCCAGTCACTGTAAACTATCACTGCACCCAGTCACTGTAACCTGTCACTGTCCCCCAGTCACTGGAAACTATCACTGTCCCCAGTCACTGTAAACTATCACTGCCCCCCAGTCACTGTAAACTGTCACTGCCCCCAGGCACTGGAAACTATCACTGCTCCCCAGTCACTGTAAACTATCACTGTCCCCCAGTCACTCTAAACTATCACTGTCCCCAGTCACTCAAAACTATCAGTGCCCCCAGTCACTGTAAACTATCACTGCCCCCAGTCACTGTGAACTGTCACTGCCCCCAGGCACTGTAAACTACCACTGCCCCCAGTCACTGTAAATTTTAACTGCCCCCAGTCACTGTAAACTATCACTGCCCCCTAGTCACTGTAAACTACCACTGCCCCCAGTCACTGTAAACTACCACTGTCCCCAGTCACTGTAAACTGTCACTGCCCCCAGTCACTGTAAACTATCACTGTCCCCCAGTCACTGTAAACTATCACTGTCCCCAGTCACTGTAAACTATCACTGCCCCCAGTCACTGAAACCTATCTCTGCCCCCAGTCACTCTAAACTATCTCTGCCCCCAGTCACTCTAAACTATCTCTGCCCCCCAGTCACTGTAAACTATCTCTGCCCCAAGTCACTCTAAACTATCACTGTCCCCCAGTCACTCTAAACTATCTCTGCCCCCAGTCACTCTAAACTATCTCTGTCCCCCAGTCACTGTAAACTATCACTGTCCCCAGTCACTGTAAACTATCACTGTCCCCAGTCACTGTAAACTATCACTGCTCCCCAGTCACTCTAAACTATCTCTGCCCCCAGTCACTCTAAACTATCTCTGCCCCCAGTCACTCTAAACTATCTCTGCCCCCAGTCACTGTAAACTATCACTGTCCCCCAGTCACTGTAAACTATCACTGTCCCCCAGTCACTGTAAACTATCACTGTCCCCCAGTTACTGTAAACTATCACTGCCCCCAGTCACTGTAAACTATCATTGCCCCCAGACACTGTAAAATATCACTGCCCCCCGACACTGTAAACTATCACTGCCCCCAGTCACTGTAAACTATCACTGCTCCCAGTCACTGTAAACTATCACTGCCCCCAGTCACTGTAAACTATCACTGCCCCCAGTCACTGTAAACTATCACTGCCCCCAGTCACTGTAAACTATCACTGCCCCCAGTCACTGTAAACTATCACTGCCCCCAGTCACTGTCAATATCACTGTCCCCCAATCACTGTAAATTATCACTGCCCCCAGTCACTGTAAACTTTCACTGCCCCCAGTCACTGTAAACTATCACTTCCCCCAGTCACTGTAAACTATCACTGCCCCCAGTCACTGTCAATATCACTGTCCCCCAATCACTGTAAATTATCACTGCCCCCAGTCACTGTAAACTATCACTGCCCCCAGTCACTGTAAACTATCACTTCCCCCAGTCACTGTAAACTATCACTGCCCCCCCCATTCACTGTAAAGTATCACTGCCCCACGTCACTGTAAAACCATCACTGCCCCCAGTCACTGTAAACTATCACTGCTCCCAGTCACTGGAAACTATCACTGTCCCCAGTCACTGTAAACAATCACTGCCCCCAGTCACTCGAAACTATCACTGCCCCCAGTCACTGTAAACTATCACTGCTCCCAGTCACTGTTAACTATCATTGCCCCCAGTCACTGTAAACTATCACTGCCCCCAGTCACTGTAAACTATCACTGCCCCCAGTCACTGTAAACTATCACTTCCCCCAGTCACTGTAAACTATCACTGCCCCCCCCATTCACTGTAAACTACCACTGCCCCACGTCACTGTAAAACCATCACTGCGCTCAGTCACTGTAAACTATCACTGCTCCCAGTCACTGGAAACTATCACTGTCCCCCAGTCACTGTAAACTATCACTGCCCCCCAGTCACTGTAAACAATCACTGCCCCCAGTCACTCGAAACTATCACTGCCCCCAGTCACTGTAAACTATCACTGCTCCCAGTCACTGTTAACTATCATTGCCCCCAGTCACTGTAAACTATCACTGCCCCCAGTCACTGTAAACTATCACTGTCCCCAGTTACTGTAAACTGTCACTGTCCCCCAGTCACTGTAAACTATCACTGCCCCCAGTCACTAAATATTATCACTGCCCCCCAGTCACTGTAAACTATCACTGCCCCCCAGTCACTGAAAATATCACTGCCCCCAGTCACTGTAAACTATCACTGCCCCCAGTCACTGTAAACTATCACTGCCCCCAGTCACTGTAAACTATCACTGCCCCCAGTCACTGTAAACTATCACTGCCCCCCAGTCACTGAAACTATCACTGCTCCCAGTCACTGTAAACTATCACTGTCCCCAGTCACTAAATATTATCACTGCCCCCCAGTCACTGTAAACTATCACTGCCCCCAGTCACTGTAAACTATCACTGCGCCCAGTCACTGTAAACTATCACTGCCCCCCAGTCACTGAAACTATCACTGCCCCCAGTCACTAAATATTATCACTGCCCCCCAGTCACTGTAAACTATCACTGCCCCCAGTCACTGTAAACTATCACTGCCCCCAGTCACTGTAAAATATCACTGCCCTCAGTCACTGCAAACTACCACTGTCCCCCAGTCACTCTAAACTATCACTGCCCCCAGTCACTGTAAACTATCACTGCCCCCAGTCACTGTAAACTATCACTGCCCCCAGTCACTGTAAACTATCTCTGTCCCCAGTCACTGTAAACTATCACTGCCCTCAGTCACTGCAAACTATCACTGTCCCCCAGTCACTGTAAACTATCACTGTCCCCAGTCACTGTAAACTATCACTGCCCTCAGTCACTGCAAACTATCACTGTCCCCCAGTCACTGTAAACTATCACTGCCCCCATTCACTGTAAACTATCACTGTCCCCCAGTCACTCTAAACTATCACTGTCCCCAGTCACTGTAAACTATCACTGTCCCCAGTCACTGTAAACTGTCACTGCCCCCAGCCACTGTAAACTATCCCTGCACCCAGTCACTGTAAACTATCACTGTCCCCAGTCACTGTAAACTGTCACTGCCCCCAGTCACTGTAAACTATCACTGCCCCCAGTCACTGTAAACTATCACTGTCCCCCAGTCACTGTAAACTATCACTGCCCCCAGTCACTGTAAACTATCACTGTCCCCAGTCACTGTAACCTGTCACTGCCCCCAGTCACTGTAAACTATCACTGCCCCCAGTCACTGTAAACTATCACTGTCCCCAGTCACTGTAAACTATCACTGCCCCCAGTCACTGTAAACTATCACTGTCCCCAGTCACTGTAAACTATCACTGCCCCCCAGTCACTGTAAACTATCACTGCCCCCAGTCACTGTAAACTATCACTGTCCCCAGTCACTGTAAACTATCACTGCCCCCAGTCACTGTAAACTATCACTGTCCCCCAGTCACTGTAAACTATCACTGTCCCCAGTCACTGTAAACTATCACTGCCCCCCAGTCACTGTAAACTATCACTGCCCCCAGTCACTGTAAAATATCACTGTCCCCAGTCACTGTAAACTATCACTGCCCCCCAGTCACTGTAAAATATCACTGTCCCCCAGTCACTGTAAACTATCACTGTCCCCAGTCACTGTAAACTATCACTGCCCCCAGTCACTGTAAACTGTCACTGCCCCCAGTCACTGTTAACTATCACTGCCCCCCAGTCACTGTAAACTATCACTGTCCCCAGTCACTGTAAACTATCACTGCCCCCAGTCACTGTAAACTATCACTGCCCCATAGTGATTGTAAACTATCACTGCCCCCAGTCACTGTAAACTGTCACTGCCCCCAGTCACTGTAAACTATCACTGCCCCCCAGTCACTGTAAACTATCACTGTCCCCAGTCACTGTAAACTATCACTGCCCCCAGTCACTGTAAACTATCACTGCCCCATAGTGATTGTAAACTACCACTGCCCCCAGTCACTGTAAATTTTAACTGCCCCCAGTCACTGTAAACTATCACTGCCCCCTAGTCACTGTAAACTACCACTGCCCCCCAGTCACTGTAAACTATCACTGCCCCCAGTCACTGTAAACTATCACTGCCCCCAGTCACTGTAAACTAACACTGCCCCCAGTCACTGTAAACTATCACTGCCCCCAGGCACTGTAAACTATCACTGCCCCCAGTCACTGTAAACTTTCACTGCCCCCAGGCACTGTAAACTATCACTGCCCCCAGTCACTGTAAACTATCACTGCCCCCCAGTCACTGTAAACTATCACTGCCCCCCAGTCACTGTAAACTATCACTGCCCCCCAGTCACTGTAAACTATCACTGCCCCCAGTCACTGTAAACTATCACTGCCCCCCAGTCACTGTAAACTATCACTGCCCCCAGTCACTGTAAACTATCACTGTCCCCAGTCACTGTAAACTATCACTGTTCCCCAGTCACTGTAAACTGTCACTGCCCCCAGGCACTGGAAACTATCACTATCCCCAGTCACTGTAAACTATCACTGCTCCCAGTCACTGTAAACTATCACTGTCCCCAGTCACTGTAAACTATCACTGTCCCCAGTCACTGTAAACTATCACTGTCCCCAGTCACTGTAAACTATCACTGTCCCCCAGTCACTGTAAACTATCACTGTCCCCCAGTCACTGTAAACTATCACTGTCCCCAGTCACTGTAAACTATCACTGTCCCCAGTCACTGTAAACTATCACTGCACCCAGTCACTGTAACCTGTCACTGTCCCCCAGTCACTGGAAACTATCACTGTCCCCAGTCACTGTAAACTATCACTGCCCCCCAGTCACTGTAAACTGTCACTGCCCCCAGGCACTGGAAACTATCACTGCTCCCCAGTCACTGTAAACTATCACTGTCCCCCAGTCACTCTAAACTATCACTGTCCCCAGTCACTCAAAACTATCAGTGCCCCCAGTCACTGTAAACTATCACTGCCCCCAGTCACTGTGAACTGTCACTGCCCCCAGGCACTGTAAACTACCACTGCCCCCAGTCACTGTAAATTTTAACTGCCCCCAGTCACTGTAAACTATCACTGCCCCCTAGTAACTGTAAACTACCACTGCCCCCAGTCACTGTAAACTACCACTGTCCCCAGTCACTGTAAACTGTCACTGCCCCCAGTCACTGTAATCTATCACTGTCCCCCAGTCACTGTAAACTATCACTGTCCCCAGTCACTGTAAACTATCACTGCCCCCAGTCACTGTAACCTATCTCTGCCCCCAGTCACTCTAAACTATCTCTGCCCCCAGTCACTCTAAACTATCTCTGCCCCCCAGTCACTGTACACTATCTCTGCCCCAAGTCACTCTAAACTATCACTGTCCCCCAGTCACTCTAAACTATCTCTGCCCCCAGTCACTCTAAACTATCTCTGTCCCCCAGTCACTGTAAACTATCACTGTCCCCAGTCACTGTAAACTATCACTGTCCCCAGTCACTGTAAACTATCACTGCTCCCCAGTCACTCTAAACTATCTCTGCCCCCAGTCACTCTAAACTATCTCTGCCCCCAGTCACTCTAAACTATCTCTGCCCCCAGTCACTGTAAACTATCACTGTCCCCCAGTCACTGTAAACTATCACTGTCCCCCAGTCACTGTAAACTATCACTGTCCCCCAGTTACTGTAAACTATCACTGCCCCCAGTCACTGTAAACTATCATTGCCCCCAGACACTGTAAACTATCACTGCCCCCCGACACTGTAAACTATCACTGCCCCCAGTCACTGTAAACTATCACTGCTCTCAGTCACTATAAACTATCACTGCCCCCAGTCACTGTAAACTATCACTGCCCCCAGTCACTGTAAACTATCACTGCCCCCAGTCACTGTAAACTATCACTGCCCCCAGTCACTGTAAACTATCACTGCCCCCAGTCACTGTCAATATCACTGTCCCCCAATCACTGTAAATTATCACTGCCCCCAGTCACTGTAAACTTTCACTGCCCCCAGTCACTGTAAACTATCACTTCCCCCAGTCACTGTAAACTATCACTGCCCCCAGTCACTGTCAATATCACTGTCCCCCAATCACTGTAAATTATCACTGCCCCCAGTCACTGTAAACTATCACTGCCCCCAGTCACTGTAAACTATCACTTCCCCCAGTCACTGTAAACTATCACTGCCCCCCCCATTCACTGTAAAGTATCACTGCCCCACGTCACTGTAAAACAATCACTGCCCCCAGTCACTGTAAACTATCACTGCTCCCAGTCACTGGAAACTATCACTGTCCCCAGTCACTGTAAACAATCACTGCCCCCAGTCACTCGAAACTATCACTGCCCCCAGTCACTGTAAACTATCACTGCTCCCAGTCACTGTTAACTATCATTGCCCCCAGTCACTGTAAACTATCACTGCCCCCAGTCACTGTAAACTATCACTGCCCCCAGTCACTGTAAACTATCACTTCCCCCAGTCACTGTAAACTATCACTGCCCCCAGTCACTGTAAACTATCACTGCCCCCCAGTCACTGAAAATATCACTGCCCCCAGTCACTAAATATTATCACTGCCCCCCAGTCACTGTAAACTATCACTGCCCCCAGTCACTGAAACTATCACTGCTCCCAGTCACTGTAAACTATCACTGTCCCCAGTCACTAAATATTATCACTGCCCCCCAGTCACTGTAAACTATCACTGCCCCCAGTCACTGTAAACTATCACTGCGCCCAGTCACTGTAAACTATCACTGCGCCCAGTCACTGTAAACTATCACTGCCCCCCAGTCACTGAAACTATCACTGCCCCCAGTCACTAAATATTATCACTGCCCCCCAGTCACTGTAAACTATCACTGCCCCCAGTCACTGAAACTATCACTGCTCCCAGTCACTGTAAACTATCACTGTCCCCAGTCACTAAATATTATCACTGCCCCCCAGTCACTGTAAACTATCACTGCCCCCAGTCACTGTAAACTATCACTGCGCCCAGTCACTGTAAACTATCACTGCGCCCAGTCACTGTAAACTATCACTGCCCCCCAGTCACTGAAACTATCACTGCCCCCAGTCACTAAATATTATCACTGCCCCCCAGTCACTGTAAACTATCACTGCCCCCAGTCACTGTAAACTATCATTGCCCCCAGTCACTGTAAACTATCACTGCCCCCAGTCACTGTAAACTATCACTGCCCTCAGTCACTGCAAACTACCACTGTCCCCCAGTCACTCTAAACTATCACTGCCCCCAGTCACTGTAAACTATCACTGCCCCCAGTCACTGTAAACTATCACTGCCCCCAGTCACTGTAAACTATCTCTGTCCCCAGTCACTGTAAACTATCACTGCCCTCAGTCACTGCAAACTATCACTGTCCCCCAGTCACTGTAAACTATCACTGTCCCCAGTCACTGTAAACTATCACTGCCCTCAGTCACTGCAAACTATCACTGTCCCCCAGTCACTGTAAACTATCACTGCCCCCATTCACTGTAAACTATCACTGTCCCCCAGTCACTCTAAACTATCACTGTCCCCAGTCACTGTAAACTATCACTGTCCCCAGTCACTGTAAACTGTCACTGCCCCCAGCCACTGTAAACTATCCCTGCACCCAGTCACTGTAAACTATCACTGTCCCCAGTCACTGTAAACTGTCACTGCCCCCAGTCACTGTAAACTATCACTGCCCCCAGTCACTGTAAACTATCACTGTCCCCCAGTCACTGTAAACTATCACTGCCCCCAGTCACTGTAAACTATCACTGTCCCCAGTCACTGTAACCTGTCACTGCCCCCAGTCACTGTAAACTATCACTGCCCCCAGTCACTGTAAACTATCACTGTCCCCAGTCACTGTAAACTATCACGGCCCCCCAGTCACTGTAAACTATCACTGCCCCCAGTCACTGTAAACTATCACTGTCCCCAGTCACTGTAAACTATCACTGCCCCCAGTCACTGTAAACTATCACTGTCCCCCAGTCACTGTAAACTATCACTGTCCCCAGTCACTGTAAACTATCACTGCCCCCCAGTCACTGTAAACTATCACTGCCCCCAGTCACTGTAAAATATCACTGTCCCCAGTCACTGTAAACTATCACAGCCCCCCAGTCACTGTAAACTATCACTGCCCCCCAGTCACTGTAAACTATCACTGCCCCCAGTCACTGTAAACTATCACTGCCCCCCAGTCACTGTAAACTATCACTGCCCCCCAGTCACTGTAAACTATCACTGCCCCCCAGTCACTGTAAACTATCACTGTTCCCCAGTCACTGTAAACTGTCACTGTCCCCAGTCACTGTAAACTATCACTGCCCCCAGTCACTGTAAACTATCACTGCCCCCCAGTCACTGCAAACTATCACTGCCCTCAGTCACTGTAAACTATCACTGCCCCCCAGTCACTGTAAACTATCACTGCCCCCAGTCACTGTAAACTATCACTGCCCCCAGTCACTGTAAACTATCACTGCCCCCAGTCACTGTAAACTATCACTGCCCCCAGGCACTGTAAACTATCACTGCCCCCAGTCACTGTAAACTTTCACTGCCCCCAGGCACTGTAAACTATCACTGCCCCCAGTCACTGTAAACTATCACTGTCCCCCAGTCACTGTAAACTATCACTGCCCCCCAGTCACTGTAAACTATCACTGCCCCCCAGTCACTGTAAACTATCACTGTTCCCCAGTCACTGTAAACTGTCACTGCCCCCAGGCACTGGAAACTATCACTATCCCCAGTCACTGTAAACTATCACTGCTCCCAGTCACTGTAAACTATCACTGTCCCCAGTCACTGTAAACTATCACTGTCCCCAGTCACTGTAAACTATCACTGTCCCCAGTCACTGTAAACTATCACTGTCCCCCAGTCACTGTAAACTATCACTGCCCCCAGTCACTGTAAACTATCACTGTACCCAGTCACTGCAAACTATCACTGCCCTCAGTCACTGTAAACTATCACTGCCCCCCAGTCACTGTAAACTATCACTGCCCCCAGTCACTGTAAACTATCACTGCCCCCAGTCACTGTAAACTGTCACTGCCCCCAGTCACTGTAAACTATCACTGCCCCCAGGCACTGTAAACTATCACTGCCCCCAGTCACTGTAAACTTTCACTGCCCCCAGGCACTGTAAACTATCACTGCCCCCAGTCACTGTAAACTATCACTGCCCCCCAGTCACTGTAAACTATCACTGCCCCCAGTCACTGTAAACTATCACTGCCCCCAGTCACTGTAAACTATCACTGCCCCCCAGTCACTGTAAACTATCACTGTTCCCCAGTCACTGTAAACTGTCACTGTCCCCAGTCACTGTAAACTATCACTGCCCCCAGTCACTGTAAACTATCACTGCCCCCCAGTCACTGCAAACTATCACTGCCCTCAGTCACTGTAAACTATCACTGCCCCCCAGTCACTGTAAACTATCACTGCCCCCAGTCACTGTAAACTATCACTGCCCCCAGTCACTGTAAACTATCACTGCCCCCAGTCACTGTAAACTATCACTGCCCCCAGGCACTGTAAACTATCACTGCCCCCAGTCACTGTAAACTTTCACTGCCCCCAGGCACTGTAAACTATCACTGCCCCCAGTCACTGTAAACTATCACTGTCCCCCAGTCACTGTAAACTATCACTGCCCCCCAGTCACTGTAAACTATCACTGCCCCCCAGTCACTGTAAACTATCACTGTTCCCCAGTCACTGTAAACTGTCACTGCCCCCAGGCACTGGAAACTATCACTATCCCCAGTCACTGTAAACTATCACTGCTCCCAGTCACTGTAAACTATCACTGTCCCCAGTCACTGTAAACTATCACTGTCCCCAGTCACTGTAAACTATCACTGTCCCCAGTCACTGTAAACTATCACTGTCCCCCAGTCACTGTAAACTATCACTGTCCCCCAGTCACTGTAAACTATCACTGTCCCCAGTCACTGTAAAGTATCACTGTCCCCAGTCACTGTAAACTATCACTGCACCCAGTCACTGTAACCTGTCACTGTCCCCCAGTCACTGGAAACTATCACTGTCCCCAGTCACTGTAAACTATCACTGCCCCCCAGTCACTGTAAACTGTCACTGCCCCCAGGCACTGGAAACTATCACTGCTCCCCAGTCACTGTAAACTATCACTGTCCCCCAGTCACTCTAAACTATCACTGTCCCCAGTCACTCAAAACTATCAGTGCCCCCAGTCACTGTAAACTATCACTGCCCCCAGTCACTGTGAACTGTCACTGCCCCCAGGCACTGTAAACTACCACTGCCCCCAGTCACTGTAAATTTTAACTGCCCCCAGTCACTGTAAACTATCACTGCCCCCTAGTCACTGTAAACTACCACTGCCCCCAGTCACTGTAAACTACCACTGTCCCCAGTCACTGTAAACTGTCACTGCCCCCAGTCACTGTAAACTATCACTGTCCCCCAGTCACTGTAAACTATCACTGTCCCCAGTCACTGTAAACTATCACTGCCCCCAGTCACTGAAACCTATCTCTGCCCCCAGTCACTCTAAACTATCTCTGCCCCCAGTCACTCTAAACTATCTCTGCCCCCCAGTCACTGTAAACTATCTCTGCCCCAAGTCACTCTAAACTATCACTGTCCCCCAGTCACTCTAAACTATCTCTGCCCCCAGTCACTCTAAACTATCTCTGTCCCCCAGTCACTGTAAACTATCACTGTCCCCAGTCACTGTAAACTATCACTGTCCCCAGTCACTGTAAACTATCACTGCTCCCCAGTCACTCTAAACTATCTCTGCCCCCAGTCACTCTAAACTATCTCTGCCCCCAGTCACTCTAAACTATCTCTGCCCCCAGTCACTGTAAACTATCACTGTCCCCCAGTCACTGTAAACTATCACTGTCCCCCAGTCACTGTAAACTATCACTGTCCCCCAGTTACTGTAAACTATCACTGCCCCCAGTCACTGTAAACTATCATTGCCCCCAGACACTGTAAAATATCACTGCCCCCCGACACTGTAAACTATCACTGCCCCCAGTCACTGTAAACTATCACTGCTCCCAGTCACTGTAAACTATCACTGCCCCCAGTCACTGTAAACTATCACTGCCCCCAGTCACTGTAAACTATCACTGCCCCCAGTCACTGTAAACTATCACTGCCCCCAGTCACTGTAAACTATCACTGCCCCCAGTCACTGTCAATATCACTGTCCCCCAATCACTGTAAATTATCACTGCCCCCAGTCACTGTAAACTTTCACTGCCCCCAGTCACTGTAAACTATCACTTCCCCCAGTCACTGTAAACTATCACTGCCCCCAGTCACTGTCAATATCACTGTCCCCCAATCACTGTAAATTATCACTGCCCCCAGTCACTGTAAACTATCACTGCCCCCAGTCACTGTAAACTATCACTTCCCCCAGTCACTGTAAACTATCACTGCCCCCCCCATTCACTGTAAAGTATCACTGCCCCACGTCACTGTAAAACCATCACTGCCCCCAGTCACTGTAAACTATCACTGCTCCCAGTCACTGGAAACTATCACTGTCCCCAGTCACTGTAAACAATCACTGCCCCCAGTCACTCGAAACTATCACTGCCCCCAGTCACTGTAAACTATCACTGCTCCCAGTCACTGTTAACTATCATTGCCCCCAGTCACTGTAAACTATCACTGCCCCCAGTCACTGTAAACTATCACTGCCCCCAGTCACTGTAAACTATCACTTCCCCCAGTCACTGTAAACTATCACTGCCCCCCCCATTCACTGTAAACTACCACTGCCCCACGTCACTGTAAAACCATCACTGCGCTCAGTCACTGTAAACTATCACTGCTCCCAGTCACTGGAAACTATCACTGTCCCCCAGTCACTGTAAACTATCACTGCCCCCCAGTCACTGTAAACAATCACTGCCCCCAGTCACTCGAAACTATCACTGCCCCCAGTCACTGTAAACTATCACTGCTCCCAGTCACTGTTAACTATCATTGCCCCCAGTCACTGTAAACTATCACTGCCCCCAGTCACTGTAAACTATCACTGTCCCCAGTTACTGTAAACTGTCACTGTCCCCCAGTCACTGTAAACTATCACTGCCCCCAGTCACTAAATATTATCACTGCCCCCCAGTCACTGTAAACTATCACTGCCCCCCAGTCACTGAAAATATCACTGCCCCCAGTCACTGTAAACTATCACTGCCCCCAGTCACTGTAAACTATCACTGCCCCCAGTCACTGTAAACTATCACTGCCCCCAGTCACTGTAAACTATCACTGCCCCCCAGTCACTGAAACTATCACTGCTCCCAGTCACTGTAAACTATCACTGTCCCCAGTCACTAAATATTATCACTGCCCCCCAGTCACTGTAAACTATCACTGCCCCCAGTCACTGTAAACTATCACTGCGCCCAGTCACTGTAAACTATCACTGCCCCCCAGTCACTGAAACTATCACTGCCCCCAGTCACTAAATATTATCACTGCCCCCCAGTCACTGTAAACTATCACTGCCCCCAGTCACTGTAAACTATCACTGCCCCCAGTCACTGTAAAATATCACTGCCCTCAGTCACTGCAAACTACCACTGTCCCCCAGTCACTCTAAACTATCACTGCCCCCAGTCACTGTAAACTATCACTGCCCCCAGTCACTGTAAACTATCACTGCCCCCAGTCACTGTAAACTATCTCTGTCCCCAGTCACTGTAAACTATCACTGCCCTCAGTCACTGCAAACTATCACTGTCCCCCAGTCACTGTAAACTATCACTGTCCCCAGTCACTGTAAACTATCACTGCCCTCAGTCACTGCAAACTATCACTGTCCCCCAGTCACTGTAAACTATCACTGCCCCCATTCACTGTAAACTATCACTGTCCCCCAGTCACTCTAAACTATCACTGTCCCCAGTCACTGTAAACTATCACTGTCCCCAGTCACTGTAAACTGTCACTGCCCCCAGCCACTGTAAACTATCCCTGCACCCAGTCACTGTAAACTATCACTGTCCCCAGTCACTGTAAACTGTCACTGCCCCCAGTCACTGTAAACTATCACTGCCCCCAGTCACTGTAAACTATCACTGTCCCCCAGTCACTGTAAACTATCACTGCCCCCAGTCACTGTAAACTATCACTGTCCCCAGTCACTGTAACCTGTCACTGCCCCCAGTCACTGTAAACTATCACTGCCCCCAGTCACTGTAAACTATCACTGTCCCCAGTCACTGTAAACTATCACTGCCCCCAGTCACTGTAA
Organism: Mustelus asterias; assembly: GCF_964213995.1. Classification (NCBI taxonomy): domain Eukaryota; kingdom Metazoa; phylum Chordata; class Chondrichthyes; order Carcharhiniformes; family Triakidae; genus Mustelus; species Mustelus asterias. Next base: position 25,208,071 of record NC_135828.1, read on the forward strand.
ACTATCACTGTCCCCAGTCACTGTAAACTATCACTGCCCCCCAGTCACTGTAAACTATCACTGCCCCCAGTCACTGTAAACTATCACTGTCCCCAGTCACTGTAAACTATCACTGCCCCCAGTCACTGTAAACTATCACTGTCCCCCAGTCACTGTAAACTATCACTGTCCCCAGTCACTGTAAACTATCACTGCCCCCCAGTCACTGTAAACTATCACTGCCCCCAGTCACTGTAAAATATCACTGTCCCCAGTCACTGTAAACTATCACTGCCCCCCAGTCACTGTAAAATATCACTGTCCCCCAGTCACTGTAAACTATCACTGTCCCCAGTCACTGTAAACTATCACTGCCCCCAGTCACTGTAAACTGTCACTGCCCCCAGTCACTGTTAACTATCACTGCCCCCCAGTCACTGTAAACTATCACTGTCCCCAGTCACTGTAAACTATCACTGCCCCCAGTCACTGTAAACTATCACTGCCCCATAGTGATTGTAAACTATCACTGCCCCCAGTCACTGTAAACTGTCACTGCCCCCAGTCACTGTAAACTATCACTGCCCCCCAGTCACTGTAAACTATCACTGTCCCCAGTCACTGTAAACTATCACTGCCCCCAGTCACTGTAAACTATCACTGCCCCATAGTGATTGTAAACTACCACTGCCCCCAGTCACTGTAAATTTTAACTGCCCCCAGTCACTGTAAACTATCACTGCCCCCTAGTCACTGTAAACTACCACTGCCCCCCAGTCACTGTAAACTATCACTGCCCCCAGTCACTGTAAACTATCACTGCCCCCAGTCACTGTAAACTAACACTGCCCCCAGTCACTGTAAACTATCACTGCCCCCAGGCACTGTAAACTATCACTGCCCCCAGTCACTGTAAACTTTCACTGCCCCCAGGCACTGTAAACTATCACTGCCCCCAGTCACTGTAAACTATCACTGCCCCCCAGTCACTGTAAACTATCACTGCCCCCCAGTCACTGTAAACTATCACTGCCCCCCAGTCACTGTAAACTATCACTGCCCCCAGTCACTGTAAACTATCACTGCCCCCCAGTCACTGTAAACTATCACTGCCCCCAGTCACTGTAAACTATCACTGTCCCCAGTCACTGTAAACTATCACTGTTCCCCAGTCACTGTAAACTGTCACTGCCCCCAGGCACTGGAAACTATCACTATCCCCAGTCACTGTAAACTATCACTGCTCCCAGTCACTGTAAACTATCACTGTCCCCAGTCACTGTAAACTATCACTGTCCCCAGTCACTGTAAACTATCACTGTCCCCAGTCACTGTAAACTATCACTGTCCCCCAGTCACTGTAAACTATCACTGTCCCCCAGTCACTGTAAACTATCACTGTCCCCAGTCACTGTAAACTATCACTGTCCCCAGTCACTGTAAACTATCACTGCACCCAGTCACTGTAACCTGTCACTGTCCCCCAGTCACTGGAAACTATCACTGTCCCCAGTCACTGTAAACTATCACTGCCCCCCAGTCACTGTAAACTGTCACTGCCCCCAGGCACTGGAAACTATCACTGCTCCCCAGTCACTGTAAACTATCACTGTCCCCCAGTCACTCTAAACTATCACTGTCCCCAGTCACTCAAAACTATCAGTGCCCCCAGTCACTGTAAACTATCACTGCCCCCAGTCACTGTGAACTGTCACTGCCCCCAGGCACTGTAAACTACCACTGCCCCCAGTCACTGTAAATTTTAACTGCCCCCAGTCACTGTAAACTATCACTGCCCCCTAGTAACTGTAAACTACCACTGCCCCCAGTCACTGTAAACTACCACTGTCCCCAGTCACTGTAAACTGTCACTGCCCCCAGTCACTGTAATCTATCACTGTCCCCCAGTCACTGTAAACTATCACTGTCCCCAGTCACTGTAAACTATCACTGCCCCCAGTCACTGTAACCTATCTCTGCCCCCAGTCACTCTAAACTATCTCTGCCCCCAGTCACTCTAAACTATCTCTGCCCCCCAGTCACTGTACACTATCTCTGCCCCAAGTCACTCTAAACTATCACTGTCCCCCAGTCACTCTAAACTATCTCTGCCCCCAGTCACTCTAAACTATCTCTGTCCCCCAGTCACTGTAAACTATCACTGTCCCCAGTCACTGTAAACTATCACTGTCCCCAGTCACTGTAAACTATCACTGCTCCCCAGTCACTCTAAACTATCTCTGCCCCCAGTCACTCTAAACTATCTCTGCCCCCAGTCACTCTAAACTATCTCTGCCCCCAGTCACTGTAAACTATCACTGTCCCCCAGTCACTGTAAACTATCACTGTCCCCCAGTCACTGTAAACTATCACTGTCCCCCAGTTACTGTAAACTATCACTGCCCCCAGTCACTGTAAACTATCATTGCCCCCAGACACTGTAAACTATCACTGCCCCCCGACACTGTAAACTATCACTGCCCCCAGTCACTGTAAACTATCACTGCTCTCAGTCACTATAAACTATCACTGCCCCCAGTCACTGTAAACTATCACTGCCCCCAGTCACTGTAAACTATCACTGCCCCCAGTCACTGTAAACTATCACTGCCCCCAGTCACTGTAAACTATCACTGCCCCCAGTCACTGTCAATATCACTGTCCCCCAATCACTGTAAATTATCACTGCCCCCAGTCACTGTAAACTTTCACTGCCCCCAGTCACTGTAAACTATCACTTCCCCCAGTCACTGTAAACTATCACTGCCCCCAGTCACTGTCAATATCACTGTCCCCCAATCACTGTAAATTATCACTGCCCCCAGTCACTGTAAACTATCACTGCCCCCAGTCACTGTAAACTATCACTTCCCCCAGTCACTGTAAACTATCACTGCCCCCCCCATTCACTGTAAAGTATCACTGCCCCACGTCACTGTAAAACAATCACTGCCCCCAGTCACTGTAAACTATCACTGCTCCCAGTCACTGGAAACTATCACTGTCCCCAGTCACTGTAAACAATCACTGCCCCCAGTCACTCGAAACTATCACTGCCCCCAGTCACTGTAAACTATCACTGCTCCCAGTCACTGTTAACTATCATTGCCCCCAGTCACTGTAAACTATCACTGCCCCCAGTCACTGTAAACTATCACTGCCCCCAGTCACTGTAAACTATCACTTCCCCCAGTCACTGTAAACTATCACTGCCCCCAGTCACTGTAAACTATCACTGCCCCCCAGTCACTGAAAATATCACTGCCCCCAGTCACTAAATATTATCACTGCCCCCCAGTCACTGTAAACTATCACTGCCCCCAGTCACTGAAACTATCACTGCTCCCAGTCACTGTAAACTATCACTGTCCCCAGTCACTAAATATTATCACTGCCCCCCAGTCACTGTAAACTATCACTGCCCCCAGTCACTGTAAACTATCACTGCGCCCAGTCACTGTAAACTATCACTGCGCCCAGTCACTGTAAACTATCACTGCCCCCCAGTCACTGAAACTATCACTGCCCCCAGTCACTAAATATTATCACTGCCCCCCAGTCACTGTAAACTATCACTGCCCCCAGTCACTGAAACTATCACTGCTCCCAGTCACTGTAAACTATCACTGTCCCCAGTCACTAAATATTATCACTGCCCCCCAGTCACTGTAAACTATCACTGCCCCCAGTCACTGTAAACTATCACTGCGCCCAGTCACTGTAAACTATCACTGCGCCCAGTCACTGTAAACTATCACTGCCCCCCAGTCACTGAAACTATCACTGCCCCCAGTCACTAAATATTATCACTGCCCCCCAGTCACTGTAAACTATCACTGCCCCCAGTCACTGTAAACTATCATTGCCCCCAGTCACTGTAAACTATCACTGCCCCCAGTCACTGTAAACTATCACTGCCCTCAGTCACTGCAAACTACCACTGTCCCCCAGTCACTCTAAACTATCACTGCCCCCAGTCACTGTAAACTATCACTGCCCCCAGTCACTGTAAACTATCACTGCCCCCAGTCACTGTAAACTATCTCTGTCCCCAGTCACTGTAAACTATCACTGCCCTCAGTCACTGCAAACTATCACTGTCCCCCAGTCACTGTAAACTATCACTGTCCCCAGTCACTGTAAACTATCACTGCCCTCAGTCACTGCAAACTATCACTGTCCCCCAGTCACTGTAAACTATCACTGCCCCCATTCACTGTAAACTATCACTGTCCCCCAGTCACTCTAAACTATCACTGTCCCCAGTCACTGTAAACTATCACTGTCCCCAGTCACTGTAAACTGTCACTGCCCCCAGCCACTGTAAACTATCCCTGCACCCAGTCACTGTAAACTATCACTGTCCCCAGTCACTGTAAACTGTCACTGCCCCCAGTCACTGTAAACTATCACTGCCCCCAGTCACTGTAAACTATCACTGTCCCCCAGTCACTGTAAACTATCACTGCCCCCAGTCACTGTAAACTATCACTGTCCCCAGTCACTGTAACCTGTCACTGCCCCCAGTCACTGTAAACTATCACTGCCCCCAGTCACTGTAAACTATCACTGTCCCCAGTCACTGTAAACTATCACGGCCCCCCAGTCACTGTAAACTATCACTGCCCCCAGTCACTGTAAACTATCACTGTCCCCAGTCACTGTAAACTATCACTGCCCCCAGTCACTGTAAACTATCACTGTCCCCCAGTCACTGTAAACTATCACTGTCCCCAGTCACTGTAAACTATCACTGCCCCCCAGTCACTGTAAACTATCACTGCCCCCAGTCACTGTAAAATATCACTGTCCCCAGTCACTGTAAACTATCACAGCCCCCCAGTCACTGTAAACTATCACTGCCCCCCAGTCACTGTAAACTATCACTGTCCCCCAGTCACTGTAAACTATCACTGTCCCCAGTCACTGTAAACTATCACTGCCCCCCAGTCACTGTAAACTATCACTGCCCCCAGTCACTGTAAACTATCACTGTCCCCAGTCACTGTAAACTGTCACTGCCCCCAGTCACTGTAAACTATCACTGCCCCCAGTCACTGTAAACTATCACTGTCCCCCAGTCACTGTAAACTATCACTGCCCCCAGTCACTGTAAACTATCACTGTCCCCAGTCACTGTAACCTGTCACTGCCCCCAGTCACTGTAAACTATCACTGCCCCCAGTCACTGTAAACTATCACTGTCCCCAGTCACTGTAAACTATCACGGCCCCCCAGTCACTGTAAACTATCACTGCCCCCAGTCACTGTAAACTATCACTGTCCCCAGTCACTGTAAACTATCACTGCCCCCAGTCACTGTAAACTATCACTGTCCCCCAGTCACTGTAAACTATCACTGTCCCCAGTCACTGTAAACTATCACTGCCCCCCAGTCACTGTAAACTATCACTGCCCCCAGTCACTGTAAAATATCACTGTCCCCAGTCACTGTAAACTATCACTGCCCCCCAGTCACTGTAAACTATCACTGTCCCCCAGTCACTGTAAACTATCACTGTCCCCAGTCACTGTAAACTATCACTGCCCCCAGTCACTGTAAACTGTCACTGCCCCCAGTCACTGTAAACTATCACTGCCCCCCAGTCACTGTAAACTATCACTGTCCCCAGTCACTGTAAACTATCACTGCCCCCAGTCACTGTAAACTATCACTGCCCCATAGTGATTGTAAACTATCACTGCCCCCAGTCACTGTGAACTGTCACTGCCCCCAGGCACTGTAAACTACCACTGCCCCCAGTCACTGTAAATTTTAACTGCCCCCAGTCACTGTAAACTATCACTGTCCCCAGTCACTGTAAACTACCACTGTCCCCAGTCACTGTAAACTGTCACTTCCCCCAGTCACTGTAAACTATCACTGTCCCCCAGTCACTGTAAACTATCACTGTCCCCAGTCACTGTAAACTATCACTGCCCCCAGTCACTGTAAACTATCTCTGCCCCCAGTCACTCTAAACTATCACTGTCCCCCAGTCACTCTAAACTATCTCTGCCCCCAGTCACTCTAAACTATCTCTGCCCCCCCGTCACTGTAAACTATCACTGCTCCCCAGTCACTCTAAACTATCTCTGCCCCCAGTCACTCTAAACTATCACTGCCCCCAGTCAGTGTAAACTATCACTGCCCCCCAGTCACTCTAAACTATCTCTGCCCCCAGTCACTCTAAACTATCACTGCCCCCAGTCACTGTAAACTATCACTGTCCCCCAGTCACTGTAAACTGTCACTGCCCTCGGTCACTGTAACCTGTCACTGCCCCCAGTCACTGTAAACTATCACTGCCCCCAGTCACTGTAAACTATCACTGCCCCCAGTCACTCTAAACTATCACTGTCCCCCAGTCACTGTAAACTATCACTGTCCCCCAGTCACTGTAAACTATCACTGTCCCCCAGTTACTGTAAACTATCACTGCCCCCAGTCACTGTAAACTATCATTGCCCCCAGACACTGTAAACTATCACTGCCCCCCGACACTGTAAACTATCACTGCCCCCAGTCACTGTAAACTATCACTGTCCCCAGTCACTGTAAGCTATCACTGCTCCCCAGTCACTGTAAACTATCACTGTTCCCATTCAATGTAAATCATCACTGTCCTCAGTCACTGTAAACTATCACTGCCCCCCAGTCACTGTAAAATATCACTGCCCCCCAGTCACTGTGAACTATCACTGCCCCCCAGTCACTGTAAACTATCACTGCTCCCCAGTCACTGTAAACTATCACTGCCCCCAGTCACTGTAAACTATCACTGTCCCCAGTAACTGTAAACTATCACTGCCCCCAGTCACTGTAAACTATCAGTGCCCCCCAGTCACTGTAAACTATCACTGCCCCCAGTCACTGTAAACTATCAGTGCCCCCCAATCACTGTAAACTATCACTGCCCCCAGTGACTGTAAACTATCACTGCTCCCCAGTCAATGTAAACTATCACTGCCCCCAGTCACTGTAAACTATCACTGTCCCCAGTAACTGTAAACTATCACTGTCCCCAGTCACTGTAAACTATCACTGCTCCCCAGTCACTGTAAACTATCACTGTCCCCCAGTCACTGTAAACTATCACTGTCCCCAATCACTGTAAACTATCACTGTCCCCAGTCACTGTAAACTATCACTGTCCCCAGTCACTGTAAACTATCACTGTCCCCAGTCACTGTAAAGTATCACCGTTCCCAGTCACTGTAAACTATCAGTGCCCCCAGTCACTGTAAACTATCACTGTCCCCAGTCACTGTAAACTATCACTGTCCCCCAGTCACTGTAAACTATCACTGTCCCCAGTCACTGTAAACTATCACTGTCCCCAGTCACTGTAAACTATCAGTGTCCCCAGTCACTGTAAAGTATCACCGTTCCCAGTCACTGTAAACTGTCACTGCCCCCAGTCACTGTAAACTATCACTGTCCCCAGTCACTGTAAACTATCACTGTCCCCCAGTCACTGTAAACTATCACTGTCCCCAGTCACTGTAAACTATCACTGTTCCCCAGTCACAGTAAACTATCACTGTCCCCAGTCACTGTAAACTATCACTGTCCCCAGTCACTGTAAACTATCACTGCTCCCCAGTCACTGTAAACTATCACTGCTCCCCTGTGACTGTAAACTATCACTGCTCCCCAGTCACTGTAAACTATCACTGTCCCCCAGTCACTGTAAACTATCACTGCCCCCAGTCACTGTAAACTATCACTGTCCCCCAGTCACTGTAAACTATCACTGCCCCCAGTCACTGTAAACTATCACTGCCCCCAGTCACTGTAAACTATCACGGCCCCCAGTCACTGTAAACTATCACTGCTCCCCAGTCACTGTAAACTATCACTGTTCCCCAGTCACTGTAAACTATCACTCTCCCCAGTCACTGTAAACTATCACTGCTCCCCAGTCACTGTAAACTATCACTGCCCCCAGTCACTGTAAACTATCACTGCTCCCCAGTCACTGTAAACTATCACTGCTCCCCAGTCACTGTAAACTATCACTGCCCCCAGTCACTGTAAACTATCACTGCTCCCCAGTCACTGTGAACTATCACTGCTCCCCAGTCACTGTAAACTATCACTGCCCCCAGTCACTGTAAACTATCACTGCTCCCAGTCACTGTGAACTATCACTGCCCCCCAGTCACTGAAAACTATCACTGCCCCCCAGACACTGTAAACTATCACTGCCCCCAGTCACTGTAAACTATCACTGTCCCCAGTCACTGTAAACTATCACTGCCCCCAGTCACTGTAAACTATCACGGTCCCCAGTCACTGTAAACTATCACTGTCCCCAGTCACTGTAAACTATCACTGTCCCCAGTCACTGTAAACTATCACTGTCCCCAGTCACTGTAAACTATCACTGTCCCCAGTCACTGTAAACTATCACTGTCCCCAGTCACTGTAAACTATCACTGCCCCCAGTCACTGTAAACTATCACTGTCCCCAGTCACTGTAAACTGTAACTGCCCCCAGTCACTGTAAACCGTCACTGTCCCCAGTCACTGTAAACTATCACTGCCCCCCAGTCACTGTAAACTATCTCTGCTCCCCAGTCACTGTAAGCTATCACTGCTCCCCAGTCACTGTAAGCTATCACTGCTCCTCAGTCACTGTAAACTATCACTGTCCCCAGTCACTGTAATCTATCACTGTCCCCAGTCACTGTAAACTATCACTGTCCCCAGTCACTGTAAACTATCACTGTCCCCAGTCACTGTAAACTATCACTGTCCCCAGTCACTGTAAACTATCACTGTCCCCAGTAACTGTAAACTATCACTGCCTGCAGTCACTGTAAACTATCACTGTCCCCAGTCACTGTAAACTATCACTGCCCCCAGTCACTGTAAACTATCACTGTCCCCAGTCACTGTAAACTATCACTGCCCCCAGTAACTGTAAACTATCACTGTCCCCAGTCACTGTAAACTATCACTGCCCCCCAGTCACTGTAAACTCTCACTGCCCCCAGTCACTGTAAACTATCACTGCCCCCCAGTCACTGTAAACTATCACTGTCCCCAGTCACTGTAAACTATCACGGTCCCCCAGTCACTGTAAACTGTCACTGCCCCCAGTCACTGTAAACTATCACTGCCCCCCAGTCACTGTAAACTATCACTGCTCCCCAGTCACTGTAAACCTTCTCTGCTCCCCAGTCACTGTAAACTATCTCTGCTCCCCAGTCACTGTAAACTATCACTGTCCCCCAGTCACTGTAAATTATCACTGCTCCCCAGTCACTGTAAACTATCTCTGCTCCCCAGTCACTGTAAACTATCACTGCCCCCAGTCACTGTAAACTATCACTGCCCCCAGTCACTGTAAACTATCACTGCTCCCCAGTCAGTGTGAACTATCACTGCCCCCCAGTCACTGTAAACTATCACTGCCCCCCAGTCACTGTAAACTATCACTGCCCCCAGTCACTGTAAACTATCACTGCCCCCAGTCACTGTAAACTATCACTGCCCCCAGTCACTGTAAACTATCACTGCCCCCAGTGACTGTAAACTATCACTGTCCCCCAGTCACTGTAAACTATCACTGCTCCGCAGTGACTGTAAACTATCACTGTCCCCAGTGACTGTAAACTATCACTGTCCCCAGTCACTGTAAACTATCACTGCCCCCAGTCACTGTAAACTATCACTGCTCCGCAGTGACTGTAAACTATCACTGTCCCCAGTCACTGTAAACTATCACTGTCCCCAGTCACTGTTAACTATCACTGTCCCCAGTCACTGTAAACTTTTACTGTCCCCAGTCACTGTAAACTATCACTGCTCCCCAGTGACTGTAAACTATCACTGCCCCCAGTCACTGTAAACTATCACTGTCCCCAGTCACTGTAAACTTTTACTGTCCCCAGTCACTGTAAACTATCACTGCTCCCCAGTGACTGTAAACTATCACTGCTCCCCAGTGACTGTAAACTATCACTGCCCCCAGTCACTGTCAACGATCACTGCCCCCCAGTGACTGTAAACTATCACTGCCCCCAATCACTCTAAACTATCACTGCCCCCAGTCACTGTAAACTATCACTGCCCCCAGTCACTGTAAACTATCACTGCCCCCAGTCACTGTAAAATATCACTGCTCCCCAGTTACTCTAAACTATCACTGCCCCAAGTCACTCCAAACTATCACTGCCCCCAGTCACTGTAAAATATCACTGCTCCCCAGTTACTCTAAACTATCACTGCCCCCAGTCACTGTAAACTATCACTGTCCCCAGTCACTGTAAATTATCACTGCCCCCAGTGACTGTAAACTATCACTGTCGCCCAGTCACTGTAAACTATCACTGCCCCCAGTGACTGTAAACTATCACTGCACCCCAGTCACTGTAAACTATCACTGTCGCCCAGTCACTGTAAACTATCACTGCCCCCAGTCACTGTAAACTATCACTTCACCCAGTCACTGTAAACTATCACTGCCCCCAGTCACTGTAAACTATCACTGTCCCCAGTCACTGTAAACTATCACTGCCCCCCAGTCACTGTAAACTATCACTGCACCCAGTCACTGTAAACTATCACTGTCCCCAGTCACTGTAAACTATCACTGTCCCCAGTCACTGTAAACTATCACTGTCCCCCAGTGACTGTAAACTATCACTGCCCCCACTCACTGTAAACTATCACTGCCCCCAGTCACTGTAAACTATCACTGCCCCCTCGTCACTGTAAACTGTCACTGCCCCCGAGTCACTGTTAACTGTCACTGTCCCCCAGTCACTGTAAACTATCACTGTCCCCAGTCACTGTAAACTATCACTGCCCCCAGTCACTGTAAACTATCTCTGCTCCCCAGTCACTGTAAACTATCACTGTCCCCTGTCACTGTAAACTATCACTGCCCCCAGTCACTTAAACTATCACTGTCCCAAGTCACTGTAAACTATCACTGTCCCAAGTCACTGTAAACTATCACTGCCCCCAGTCACTGTAAACTATCACTGCCCCCCAGTCACTTAAACTATCACTGTCCCAAGTCACTGTAAACTATCACTGCCCCCCAGTCACTTAAACTATCACTGTCCCAAGTCACTGTAAACTATCACTGCCCCCCAGTCACTTAAACTATCACTGTCCCAAGTCACTGTAAACTATCACTGTCCCCAGTCACTGTAAACTTTCACTGCTCCCAAGTCACTGTAAACTATCACAGCTCCCCAGTGACTGTAAACTATCACTGCCCCCAGTCACTGTAAACTATCACTGTCCCCAGTCACTGTAAACTATCACTGCCCCCAGTCACTGTAAACTATCACTGTCCCCCAGTCACTGTAAACTATCACTGCCCCCCAGTGACTGTAACCTATCACTGCTCCCCAGTCACTGTAAACTATCACTGCCCCCCAGTCACTGAAAATTATCGCTGTCCCCAGTCACTGTAAACTATCACTGCCCCCAGTCACTGTAAACTTTCACTGCTCCCCAGTGACTGTAAACTATCACTGCCCCCAGTCACTGTAAACTATCACTGCTCCCCAGTGACTGTAAACTATCACTGCCCCCAGTGACTGTAAACTATCACTGCCCCCAGTGACTGTAAACTATCACTGTCCCCAGTCACTGTAAACTGTCACTGCCCCCCAGTGACTGTAAACTATCACTGCCCCCCAGTGACTGTAAACTATCACTGTCCCCCAGTCACTGTAAACTATCACTGCCCCCCAGTCACTGTAAACTATCACTGTCCCCAGTCACTGTAAACTATCACTGCTCCCCAGTCACTGTAAACTATCACTGCCCCCCAGTCACTGAAAATTATCGCTGTCCCCAGTCACAGTAAACTATCACTGCCCCCAGTCACTGTAAACTATCACTGCCCCCAGTCACAGTAAACTGTCACTGCCCCCTAGTCACTGTAAACTATCACTGTGCCCCAGTCACTGTAAACTATCACTGCCCCCCAGTCACTGTAAACTATCACTGTCCCCAGTCACTGTAAACTATCACTGCCCCCAGTCACTGTAAACTATCACTGTCCCCCAGTCACTGTAAACTTTCACTGCTCCCCAGTCACTGTAAACTATCACTGTCCCCAGTCACTGTAAACTTTCACTGCTCCCAGTCACTGTAAACTATCACTGTCCCCAGTCACTGTAAACTATCACTGCCCCCAGTCACTGTAAACTATCACTGTCCCCAGTCACTGTAAACTTTCACTGCTCCCCAGTCACTGTAAACTATCACTGTCCCCCAGTCACTGTAAACTATCACTGTCCCCAGTCACTGTAAACTATCTCTGCTCCCCAGTCACTGTAAATTATCACTGTCCCCAGTCACTGTAAACTATCTCTGCTGCCCAGTCACTGTAAACTATCACTGTCCCCAGTCACTGTAAACTTTCACTGCTCCCCAGTCACTGTAAACTATCTCTGCTCCCCAGTCACTGTAAATTAACACTGTCCCCAGTCACTGTAAACTATCTCTGCTCCCCAGTCACTGTAACCTATCACTGTCCCCAGTCACTGTAAATTATCACTGTCCCCAGTCACTGTAAACTATCACTGTCCCCAGTCACTGTAAACTATCACTGCCCCCAGTCACTGTAAACTATCACAGCTCCCCAGAGACTGTAAACTATCACTGCCCCCCAGTCACTGTAAATTATCACTGTCCCCAGTCACTGTAAACTATCACTGTCCCCAGTCACTGTAAACTTTCACTGCTCCCCAGTCACTGTAAACTATCTCTGCTCCCCAGTCACTGTAAACTATCACTGCTCCCCAGTCACTGTAAACTACCACTGCCCCCAGTCACTGAAAACTATCACTGCTCCTCAGTCACTGTAAACTATCACTGCCCCCCAGTGACTGTAACCTATCACTGCTCCCCAGTCACTGTAAACTATCACTGCCCCCCAGTCACTGAAAATTATCGCTGTCCCCAGTCACTGTAAACTATCACTGCTCCCCAGTGACTGTAAACTATCACTGCCCCCAGTCACTGTAAACTATCACTGCTCCCCAGTGACTGTAAACTATCACTGCCCCCAGTGACTGTAAACTATCACTGCCCCCAGTGACTGTAAACTATCACTGTCCCCAGTCACTGTAAACTGTCACTGCCCCCCAGTGACTGTAAACTATCACTGCCCCCCAGTGACTGTAAACTATCACTGTCCCCAGTCACTGTAAACTATCACTGCTCCCCAGTCACTGTAAACTATCACTGCCCCCCAGTCACTGAAAATTATCGCTGTCCCCAGTCACAGTAAACTATCACTGCCCCCAGTCACTGTAAACTATCACTGCCCCCAGTCACAGTAAACTGTCACTGCCCCCTAGTCACTGTAAACTATCACTGTGCCCCAGTCACTGTAAACTATCACTGCCCCCCAGTCACTGTAAACTATCACTGTCCCCAGTCACTGTAAACTATCACTGCCCCCAGTCACTGTAAACTATCACTGTCCCCCAGTCACTGTAAACTTTCACTGCTCCCCAGTCACTGTAAACTATCACTGTCCCCAGTCACTGTAAACTTTCACTGCTCCCAGTCACTGTAAACTATCACTGTCCCCAGTCACTGTAAACTATCACTGCCCCCAGTCACTGTAAACTATCACTGTCCCCAGTCACTGTAAACTTTCACTGCTCCCCAGTCACTGTAAACTATCACTGTCCCCCAGTCACTGTAAACTATCACTGTCCCCAGTCACTGTAAACTATCTCTGCTCCCCAGTCACTGTAAATTATCACTGTCCCCAGTCACTGTAAACTATCTCTGCTGCCCAGTCACTGTAAACTATCACTGTCCCCAGTCACTGTAAACTTTCACTGCTCCCCAGTCACTGTAAACTATCTCTGCTCCCCAGTCACTGTAAATTAACACTGTCCCCAGTCACTGTAAACTATCTCTGCTCCCCAGTCACTGTAACCTATCACTGTCCCCAGTCACTGTAAATTATCACTGTCCCCAGTCACTGTAAACTATCACTGTCCCCAGTCACTGTAAACTATCACTGCCCCCAGTCACTGTAAACTATCACAGCTCCCCAGAGACTGTAAACTATCACTGCCCCCCAGTCACTGTAAATTATCACTGTCCGCAGTCACTGTAAACTATCACTGTCCCCAGTCACTGTAAACTTTCACTGCTCCCCAGTCACTGTAAACTATCTCTGCTCCCCAGTCACTGTAAACTATCACTGCTCCCCAGTCACTGTAAACTACCACTGCCCCCAGTCACTGAAAACTATCACTGCTCCTCAGTCACTGTAAACTATCACTGCCCCCAGTCACTGTAAACAATCACTGCTCCTCATTCACTGTAAACTATCACTGTCCCCAGTCACTGTAAACTATCACTGCCCCCCAGTCACTGTGAACTATCACTGCTCCCCAGTCACTGTAAACTTTCACTGCCCCCAGTCACAGTAAACTATCACTGCTCCCCAGTCACTGTAAACTATCACTGCTCCCCAGTCACTGTAAACTATCACTGCCCCCCAGTCACTGTAAACTATCACTGTCCCCAGTCACTGTAAACTATCACTGGCCCCAGTCACTGTAAACTATCACTGTCCCCAGTCACTGTAAACTATCACTGCCCCCAGTCACTCTAAACTATCACTGTCCCCAGTCACTGTAAACTATCACTGCCCCGAGTCACTCTAAACGATCACTGCCCCCCAGTCACTGTAAACTATCACTGTCCCCCAGTCACTGTAAACTATCACTGTCCCCCAGTCACTGTAAACTATCACTGCCCCCAGTCACTGTCAACGATCACTGTCCCCCAGTCACTGTAAACTATCACTGTCCCCAGTCACTGTAAACTATCACTGTCCCCAGTCAATGTAAACTATCACTGCCCCCAGACACTGTAAACTATCACTGCCCCCAGTGACTGTAAACTATCACTGCTCCCCAGTGACTGTAAACTATCACTGTCCCCCAGTCACTGTAAACTATCACTGCCCCCAGTCACTGTCAACGATCACTGTCCCCCAGTCACTGTAAACTATCACTGTCCCCAGTCACTGTAAACTATCACTGTCCCCAGTCACTGTAAACTATCACTGCCCCCAGACACTGTAAACTATCACTGCCCCCAGTGACTGTAAACTATCACTGCTCCCCAGTGACTGTAAACTATCACTGTCCCCAGTCACTCTAAACTATGACTGCCCCCAGTCACTGTAAACTATCACTGCTCCCCAGTCGCTGTAAACTATCACTGCCACCCAGTCACTGTAAACTATCACTGCCCCCAGTCACTGTAAACTATCACTGCACCCAGTGACTGTAAACTATCATTTTCCCCCAGTCACTGTAAAATATCACTGTCACCCAGTCACTGTAAACTATCACTGCCCCCAGTGACTGTAAACTATCACTGCCCCCAGTCACTGTAAACTATCACTGTCCCCAGTCACTGTAAACTATCACTGTCCCCCAGTCACTGTAAACTGTCACTGCCCTCAGTCACTGTAAACTATCACTGCCCCCAGTCACTGTAAACTATCACTGTCCCCCAGTCACTGTAAAATATCACTGCTCCCCAGTCACTGTAAACTATCACTGCCCCCAGTCACTGTAAACTATCACTGCTCCCCAGTCACTGTAAACTATCACTGTCCCCAGTCACTGTAAACTATCACTGCTCCCCAGACACTGTAAACTATCACTGCCCCCAGTCACTGTAAACTATCACTGCCCCCAGTCACTGTAAACTATCACTACTCCCCAGTCACTGTAAAGTATCACTGCCCCCAGTCACTGTAAACTATCTCTACTCCCCAGTCACTGTAAACTTTCACTGCCCCCTTGTCACTGTAAACTATCACTGCCCCCAGTCACAGTAAACTGTCACTGCCCCCAGTCACTGTAAACTATCACTGTCCCCAGTCACTGTAAACTATCACTGCCCCCAGTCACTGTAAACTATCACTGCCCCCAGTCACTGTAAACTATCACTGTCCCCAGTCACTGTAAACTATCACTACTCCCCAGTCACTGTAAACTATCACTGTCCCCAGTCACTGTAAACTATCACTGTCCCCAGTCACAGTAAACAATCACTGCCCCCAGTCACAGTAAACTGTCACTGCCCCCAGTCACTGTAAACTATCACTGTCCCCAGTCACTGTAAACTATCACTGCCCCCAGTCACTGTAAACTATCACTGCCCCCAGTCACTGTAAACTATCACTGTCCCCAGTCACTGTAAACTATCACTACTCCCCAGTCACTGTAAACTATCACTGTCCCCAGTCACTGTAAACTATCACTGTCCCCAGTCACTGTAAACTATCACTGCTCCCCAGTCACTGTAAACTATCACTGTCCCCAGTCACTGTAAACTATCACTGTCCCCAGTAACTGTAAACTATTAGTGCCCCCCAGTGACTGTAAACTATCACTGTCCCCCAGTCACTGTAAACTATCACTGCTCCCCAGTCACTGTAAACTATCACTGCCCCCAGTCACTGTAAACTATCCCTGCACCCAGTCACTGTAAACTATCACTGTCCCCAGTCACTGTAAACTATCACTGCCCCCAGTCACTGTAAACTATCACTGCTCCCCAGTCACTGTAAACTATCACTGCTCCCCAGTCACTGTAAACTATCACTGCCCCCAGTCACTGTAAACTATCACTGCTCCCCAGTCACTGTAAACTATCACTGCCCCCAGTCACTGTAAACTATCCCTGCACCCAGTCACTGTAAACTATCACTGCCCCCAGTCACTGTAAAGTATCACTGCTCCCCAGTGACTGTAAACTATCACTGTCCCCCAGTCACTGTAAACTATCACTGCCCCCAGTCACTGTAAACTATCACTGCTCCCCAGTCACTGTAAACTATCACTGCCCCCAGTCACTGTAAACTATCCCTGCACCCAGTCACTGTTAGCTATCACTGTCCCCAGTCACTGTAAACTATCACTGCCCCCAGTCACTGTAAACTATCACTGCCCCCAGTCACTGTAAACTATCACTGCCCCCAGTCACTGTAAACTATCACTGCCCCCAGTCACTGTAAACTGTCACTGTCCCCAGTCACTGTAAACTATCACTGCCCCCAGTCACTGTAAACTATCACTGCCCCCAGTCACTGTAAACTATCACTGCCCCCAGTCACTGTAAACTATCAGTGCCCCCAGTCACTGTAAACTATCACTGTCCCCAGTCACTGTAAACTATCGGTGCCCCCAGTCACTGTAAACTATCACTGCCCCCAGTCACTGTAAACTATCACTGCCCCCAGTCACTGTAAACTATCACTGCCCCCAGTCACTGTAAACTATCACTGTCCCCAGTCACTGTAAACTATCACTGCCCCCCAGTCACTGAAAATTATCGCTGTCCCCAGTCACTGTAAAGTATCACTGACCCCATTGACTGTAAACTATCACTGCCCCCAGTCACTGTAAACTATCACTGCTCCCAGTCACTGTAAACTATCACTGCCCCCAGTCACTGTAAACTATCACTGCCCCCAGTCACTGTAAACTATCACTGTCCCCCAGTCACTGTAAACTATCACTGCCCCCAGTGACTACAAACTATCACTGTCCCCCAGTCACTGTAAACCATCAGTGCCCCCAGTCACTGTAAACTATCACTGCCCCCAGTCACTGTAAACTATCACTGCCCCCAGTCACTGTAAACTATCACTGCCCCCAGTGACTACAAACTATCACTGCCCCCAGTCACTGTAAACTATCACTGCCCCCAGTGACTACAAACTATCACTGCCCCCAGTCACTGTAAACTATCACTGCCCCCAGTGACTGCAAACTATCACTGTCCCCCAGTCACTGTAAACTATCAGTGCCCCCAGTCACTGTAAACTATCACTGCCCCCCAGTCACTGTAAACTATCAGTGCCCCCAGTCACTGTAAACTATCACTGCCCCCAGTGACTGCAAACTATCACTGTCCCCCAGTCACTGTAAACTATCACTGCCCCCAGTCACTGTCAACGATCACTGTCCCCCAGTCCCTGTGAACTATCACTGTCCCCAGTCACTGTAAACTATCACTGTCCCCAGTCACTGTAAACTATCACTGCCCCCAGTCAATGTAAACTATCACTGTCCCCCAGTCACTGTAAACTATCACTGTCCCCCAGTCACTGTAAACTATCACTGCCCCCAGTCACTGTAAACTATCACTGTCCCCAGTCACTGTAAACTATCACTGCTCCCCAGTCACTGTAAACTATCACTTCTCCCCAGTCACTGTAAACTATCACTGTCCCCAGTCACTGTAAACTATCACTGTCCCCAGTCACTGTAAAATATCACTGCTCCCCAGTCACTGTAAACTATCACTTCTCCCCAGTCACTGTAAACTATCACTGTCCCCAGTCACTGTAAACTATCACTGCCCCCAGTCACTGTAAACTATCTCTGCCCCCCAGTCACTGTAAACTATCACTGCTCCCCAGTCACTGTAAACTATCACTTCTCCCCAGTCACTGTAAACTATCACTGCTCCCCAGTCACTGTAAACTATCACTGCCCCAGTCACTGTAAAATATCACTGCCCCCTGGTCACTGTAAACTATCACTGCCCCCCAGTCACTGTAAACTATCACTGCCCCCAGTCACTGTAAACTATCACTGCCCCCAGTCACTGTAAACTATCACTGCCCCCAGTCACCGTCAACTATCACTGCCCCCAGTCACTGTAAACTATCACTGTCCCCAGTCACTGTAAACTATCACTGTCCCCAGTCACTGTAAAGTATCACTGCCCCCAGTCACTGTAAACTATCACTGCCCCCAGTCACTGTAAACTATCACTGCCCCCAGTCACTGTAAACTATCACTGCCCCCAGTCACTGTAAACTATCACTGCCCCCAGTCACTGTAAACTATCACTGCCCCCAGTCACTGTAAACTATCACTGCCCCCAGTCACTGTAAACTATCACCGACCCCAGTCACTGTTAACTATCACTGCCCCCAGTCACCGTCAACTATCACTGCCCCCAGTCACTGTAAAGTATCACTGCCCCCAGTCACTGTAAACTATCACTGCCCCCAGTCACTGTAAACTATCACTGCCCCCAGTCACTGTAAACTATCACTGCCCCCAGTCACTGTAAACTATCACTGCCCCCAGTCACTGTAAACTATCACCGACCCCAGTCACTGTAAACTATCACTGCTCCCCAGTCACTGTAAACTGTCACTGCCCCCAGTCACCGTCAACTATCACTGCCCCCAGTCACTGTAAACTATCACTGCCCCCAGTCACTGTAAACTATCACTGCCCCCAGTCACTGTAAACTATCACTGCCCCCAGTCACTGTAAACTATCACTGCCCCCAGTCACTGTAAACTATCACCGACCCCAGTCACTGTAAACTATCTCTGCTCCCCAGTCACTGTAAACTGTCACTGCTCCCAGTCACTGTAAACTATCACTGCTCCTCAGTCACTGTAAACTACCACTGCCCCCAGTCACTGAAAACTATCACTGCTCCCCAGTCACTGTAAACTATCACTGCTCCTCAGTCACTGTAAACTATCACTGCCCCCAGTCACTGTAAACAATCACTGCTCCTCATTCACTGTAAACTATCACTGCTCCCCAGTCACTGTAAACTATCACTGTCCCCAGTCACTGTAAACTATCACTGCCCCCCAGTCACTGTGAACTATCACTGCTCCCCAGTCACTGTAAACTATCACTGTCCCCAGTCACTGTAAACTATCACTGTCCCCAGTCACTGTAAACTATCACTGCTCCCCAGTCACTGTAAACTATCACTGTCCCCAGTCACTGTAAACTATCACTGCCCCCAGTCACAGTAAACTATCACTGCTCCCCAGTCACTGTAAACTATCACTGCTCCCCAGTCACTGTAAACTATCAGTGGCCCCAGTCACTGTAAACTATCACTGTCCCCAGTCAGTGTAAACTATCACTGTCCCCAGTCACTGTAAACTATCACTGGCCCCAGTCACTGTAAACTATCACTGCCCCCAGTCAGTGTAAACTATCACTGGCCCCAGTCACTGTAAACTATCACTGTCCCCAGTCAGTGTAAACTATCACTGCCCCCAGTCACTCTAAACTATCACTGCCCCCAGTGACTGCAAACTATCACTGTCCCCAGTCACTGTCAACGATCACTGTCCCCCAGTCACTGTAAACTACCACTGTCCCCAGTCACTGTAAACTATCACTGCTCCCCAGTCACTCTAAACGATCACTGCCCCCAGTGACTGCAAACTATCACTGTCCCCAGTCACTGTCAACGATCACTGTCCCCCAGTCACTGTAAACTATCACTGTCCCCAGTCACTGTTAACCATCAGTGCCCCCAGTCACTGTAAACTATCATTGTCCCCCAGTCACTGTAAACTATCACTGTCCCCCAGTCACTGTAAACTATCACTGTCCCCCAGTCACTGTAAACTATCACTGCCCCCAGTCACTGTCAACGATCACTGTCCCCCAGTCACTGTAAACTATCACTGTCCCCAGTCACTGTAAACTATCACTGTCCCCAGTCACTGTAAACTATCACTGCCCCCAGACACTTTAAACTATCACTGCCCCCAGTGACTGTAAACTATCACTGCCCCCAGTCACTGTAAAATATCACTGCTCCCCAGTCACTGTAAACTATCACTGCCCCCTTGTCACTGTAAACTATCACTGCCCCCAGTCACAGTAAACAATCACTGCCCCCAGTCACAGTAAACAATCACTGCCCCCAGTCACAGTAAACAATCACTGTCCCCAGTCACTGTAAACTATCACTGCCCCCAGTCACTGTAAACTATCACTGTCCCCAGTGACTGTAAACTATCACTGCCCCCAGTCACTGTAAACTATCACTGCCCCCAGTCACTGTAAACTATCACTGTCCCCAGTCACTGTAAACTATCACTACTCCCCAGTCACTGTAAACTATCACTGTCCCCAGTCACTGTAAACTATCACTGTCCCCAGTCACTGTAAACTATCACTGCTCCCCAGTCACTGTAAACTATCACTGTCCCCAGTCACTGTAAACTATCACTGTCCCCAGTAACTGTAAACTATCACTGTCCCCCAGTCACTGTAAACTATCACTGCTCCCCAGTCACTGTAAACTATCACTGTCCCCCAGTCACTGTAAACTATCACTGCCCCCAGTCACTGAAAATTATCGCTGTCCCCAGTCACTGTAAAGTATCACTGCTCCCCAGTGACTGTAAACTATCACTGCTCCCCAGTCACTGTAAACTATCACTGCCCCCAGTCACTGTAAACTGTCACTGTCCCCAGTCACTGTAAACTATCACTGTCCCCAGTCACTGTAAACTGTCACTGTCCCCAGTCACTGTAAACTATCACTGCCCCCCAGTCACTGAAAATTATCACTGCCCCCAGTCGCTGTAAACGATCACTGCCCCCAGTCACTGTAAACTATCACTGCCCCCAGTGACTGCAAACTATCACTGTCCCCCAGTCACTGTAAACTATCAGTGCCCCCAGTCACTGTAAACTATCACTGCCCCCAGTCACTGTAAACTATCACTGCCCCCAGTGACTGCAAACTATCACTGTCCCCCAGTCACTGTAAACTATCACTGCCCCCAGTCACTGTCAACGATCACTGTCCCCCAGTCACTGTAAACTATCACTGCCCCCAGTGACTGCAAACTATCACTGTCCCCCAGTCACTGTAAACCATCAGTGCCCCCAGTCACTGTAAACTATCACTGTCCCCCAGTCACGGTAAACTATCACTGTCCCCCAGTCACTGTAAACTATCACTGCCCCCAGTCACTGTCAACGATCACTGTCCCCCAGTCACTGTGAACTATCACTGTCCCCAGTCACTGTAAACTATCACTGTCCCCAGTCACTGTAAACTATCACTGCCCCCAGTCAATGTAAACTATCACTGTCCCCCAGTCACTGTAAACTATCACTGTCCCCCAGTCACTGTAAACTATCACTGCCCCCAGTCACTGTAAACTATCACTGTCCCCCGTCACTGTAAACTATCACTGCTCCCAGTCACTGTAAACTATCACTGTCCCCCGTCACTGTAAACTATCACTGCCCCCAGTCACTGTAAACTATCACTGCTCCCCAGTCACTGTAAACTATCACTGTCCCCAGTCACTGTAAACTATCACTGTCCCCCGTCACTGTAAACTATCACTGCCCCCAGTCACTGTAAACTATCACTGCTCCCTAGTCACTGTAAACTATCACTGTCCCCAGTCACTGTAAACTATCACTGTCCCCAGTCACTGTAAACTATCACTGTCCCCCGTCACTGTAAACTATCACTGCTCCCCAGTCACTGTAAACAATCACTTCTCCCCAGTCACTGTAAACTATCACTGCCCCCAGTCACTGTAAACTATCACTGCCCCCAGTCACTGTAAACTATCACTGCCCCCCAGTCACTGTAAACTATCACTGCTCCCCAGTCACTGTAAACTATCACTGTCCCCACTCACTGTAAACTATCACTGCCCCCAGTCACTGTAAACTATCACTTCTCCCCAGTCACTGTAAACTATCACTGCTCCCCAGTCACTGTAAACTATCACTGCCCCAGTCACTGTAAAATATCACTGCCCCCTGGTCACTGTAAACTATCACTGCCCCCCAGTCACTGTAAACTATCACTGCCCCCAGTCACTGTAAACTATCACTGCCCCCAGTCACTGTACACTATCACCGACGCCAGTCACTGTAAACTATCACTGCCCCCAGTCACCGTCAACTATCACTGCCCCCAGTCACTGTAAAGTAGCACTGCCCCCAGTCACCGTCAACTATCACTGTCCCCAGTCACTGTAAACTATCACTGTCCCCAGTCACTGTAAACTATCACTGCTCCCCAGTCACTGTAAACTATCACTGCCCCCAGTCACTGTAAACTATCAGTGCCCCCAGTCACTGTAAACTATCAGTGCCCCCAGTCACTGTAAACTATCAGTGCCCCCAGTCATTGTAAACTATCACTGTCCCCCAGTCACTGTAAACTATCACTGTCCCCAGTCACTGTAAACTATCACTGCTCCCCAGTCACTGTAAACTATCACTGCCCCCAGTCACTGTAAACTATCACTGCCCCCAGACACTGTAAACTATCACTGCTCCCCAGTCACTGTAAACTATCACTGTCCCCCAGTCACTGTAAACTATCAGTGCCCCCAGTCACTGTAAACTATCACTGTCCCCAGTCACTGTAAACTATCAGTGTCCCCAGTCACTATAAACTATCACTGTCCCCAGTCACTGTAAACTATCACTGTCCCCCAGTCACTGTAAACTATCAGTGTCCCCAGTCACTATAAACTATCACTGTCCCCAGTCACTGTAAACTATCACTGTCCCCCAGTCACTGTAAACTATCAGTGCCCCCAGTCACTGTAAACTATCAGTGTCCCCAGTCACTATAAACTATCACTGTCCCCAGTCACTGTAAACTATCACTGCCCCCAGTCACTGTAAACTATCAACTGCTCCCCAGTCACTGTAAACTATCACTGCTCCCCAGTCACTGTAAACTATCACTGCCCCCAGTCACTGTAAACTATCACTGCTCCCCAGTCACTGCAAACTATCACTGCCCCCAGTCACTGTAAACTATCACTGCCCCCAGTCACTGCAAACTATCACTGTCCCCCAGTCACTGTAAACTATCACTGCCCCCAGTCACAGTAAACGATCACTGTCCCCAGTCACTGTAAACTATCACTGTCCCCAGTCACTGTAAACTATCACTGCCCCCAGTCACTGTAAACTATCACTGCTCCCCAGTCAATGTAAACTATCACTGCTCCCCAGTCACTCTAAACTATCACTGTCCCCAGTCACTGTAAACTATCACTGCCCCCAGTCACTTTAAACTATCACTGCCCCCAGTCAATGTAAACTATCACTGCTCCCCAGTCACTCTAAACTATCACTGTCCCCAGTCACTGTAAACTATCACTGTCCCCAGTCACTGTAAACTATCACTGTCCCCTGTCACTGTAAACTATCACTGCCCCCAGTCACTGTAAACTATCACTTCTCCCCAGTCACTGTAAACTATCACTGCTCCCCAGTCACTGTAAACTATCACTGCCCCAGTCACTGTAAAATATCACTGCCCCCTGGTCACTGTAAACTATCACTGCCCCCCAGTCACTGTAAACTATCACTGCCCCCAGTCACTGTAAACTATCACCGACCCCAGTCACTGTAAACTATCACTGCCCCCAGTCACTGTAAACTATCACTGCCCCCAGTCACTGTAAACTATCACCGACCCCAGTCACTGTAAACTATCACTGCCCCCAGTCACCGTCAACTATCACTGCCCCCAGTCAGTGTAAAGTAGCACTGCCCCCAGTCACCGTCAACTATCACTGTCCCCAGTCACTGTAAACTATCACTGTCCCCAGTCACTGTAAACTATCACTGCTCCCCAGTCACTGTAAACTATCACTGCCCCCAGTCACTGTAAACTATCAGTGCCCCCAGTCACTGTAAACTATCAGTGCCCCCAGTCACTGTAAACTATCAGTGCCCCCAGTCACTGTAAACTATCACTGTCCCCCAGTCACTGTAAACTATCACTGTCCCCAGTCACTGTAAACTATCACTGCTCCCCAGTCACTGTAAACTATCACTGCCCCCAGTCACTGTAAACTATCACTGCCCCCAGACACTGTAAACTATCACTGCTCCCCAGTCACTGTAAACTATCACTGTCCCCCAGTCACTGTAAACTATCAGTGCCCCCAGTCACTGTAAACTATCACTGTCCCCAGTCACTGTAAACTATCAGTGTCCCCAGTCACTATAAACTATCACTGTCCCCAGTCACTGTAAACTATCACTGTCCCCCAGTCACTGTAAACTATCAGTGTCCCCAGTCACTATAAACTATCACTGTCCCCAGTCACTGTAAACTATCACTGTCCCCCAGTCACTGTAAACTATCAGTGCCCCCAGTCACTGTAAACTATCAGTGTCCCCAGTCACTATAAACTATCACTGTCCCCAGTCACTGTAAACTATCACTGCCCCCAGTCACTGTAAACTATCACTGCTCCCCAGTCACTGTAAACTATCACTGCTCCCCAGTCACTGTAAACTATCACTGCCCCCAGTCACTGTAAACTATCACTGCTCCCCAGTCACTGCAAACTATCACTGCCCCCAGTCACTGTAAACTATCACTGCCCCCAGTCACTGCAAACTATCACTGTCCCCCAGTCACTGTAAACTATCACTGCCCCCAGTCACAGTAAACGATCACTGTCCCCAGTCACTGTAAACTATCACTGTCCCCAGTCACTGTAAACTATCACTGCCCCCAGTCACTGTAAACTATCACTGCTCCCCAGTCAATGTAAACTATCACTGCTCCCCAGTCACTCTAAACTATCACTGTCCCCAGTCACTGTAAACTATCACTGCCCCCAGTCACTTTAAACTATCACTGCCCCCAGTCAATGTAAACTATCACTGCTCCCCAGTCACTCTAAACTATCACTGTCCCCAGACACTGTAAACTATCACTGTCCCCAGTCACTGTAAACTATCACTGCCCCCAGTCACTGTAAACTATCACTGTCCCCAGTCACTGTAAACTATCACTGCCCCCAGTCAATGTAAACTATCACTGCTCCCCAGTCACTCTAAACTATCACTGTCCCCAGTCACTGTAAACTATCACTGCCCCCAGTCACTGTAAACTATCACTGTCCCCAGTCACTGTAAACTATCACTGCCCCCAGTCACTGTAAACTATCACTGTCCCCAGTCACTGTAAACTATCACTGTCCCCAGTCACTGTAAACTATCACTGCCCCCAGTCACTGTAAACTATCACTGTCACCCAGTCACTGTAAACTATCACTGTCACCCAGTCACTGTAAACTATCACTGTCACCCAGTCACTGTAAACTATCACTGCCCCCAGTCACTGTAAACTATCACTGTCACCCAGTCACTGTAAACTATCACTGCCCCCAGTGACTGTAAACTATCACTGCACCCCAGTCACTGTAAACTATCACTGCCCCCAGTCACTGTAAACTATCACTACTCCCCAGTCACTGTAAACTATCACTGTCCGCAGTCACTGTAAACTATCACTGTCCCCAGTCACTGTAAAGTATCACTGTCCCCAGTCACTGTAAACCATCACTGCCCCATGGTCACTGTAAACTGTCACTGCCCCCAGTCACTGTAAACTATCTCTGCTCCCCAGTCACTGTAAACTATCACTGCCCCCAGTCACTGTAAACTATCACTGCCTCCAGTCACTGTAAACTATCACTGCCCCCCAGTGACTGTAAACTATCACTGCCCCCCAGTCACTGTAAACTATCACTGCCCCTCAGTGACTGTAAAGTATCACTGCCCCCAGTCACTGTAAACTATCAGTGTCCCCAGTCACTGTAAACTATCACTGTCCCCAGTCACTGTAAACTATCAGTGTCCCCAGTCACTATAAACTATCACTGCCCCCAGTCACTGTAAACTGTCACTGCCCCCAGTCACTGTAAACTATCTCTGCTCCCCAGTCACTGTAAACTATCACTGCCCCCAGTCTCTGTAAACTATCACTGCCTCCAGTCACTGTAAACTATCACTGCCCCCCAGTGACTGTAAACTATCACTGCCCCCCAGTCACTGTAAACTATCACTGCCCCCAGTCACTGTAAACTATCACTGCCCCCCAGTCACTGAAAATTATCGCTGTCCCCAGTCACTGTAAAGTATCACTGCTCCCCAGTGACTGTAAACTATCACTGCCCCCCAGTCACTGTAAACTATCACTGCCCCCAGTCACTGTAAACTATCACTGCCCCCAGTCACTGTAAACTATCACTGTCCCCAGTCACTGTAAACTATCACTGCCCCCAGTCACTGTAAACTATCACTGCCCCCAGTCACTGTAAACTATCACTGCCCCCAGTCACTGTAAACTATCACTGCCCCCAGTCACTGTAAACTATCACTGTCCCCAGTCACTGAAAATTATCGCTGTCCCCAGTCACTGTAAACAATCACTGTCCCCAGTCACTGTAAACTTTCACTGCTCCCCAGTCACTGTAAACTATCTCTGCTCCTCAGTCACTGTAAACTATCACTGTCCCCAGTCACTGTAAACTATCACTGCCCCCAGTCACTGTAAACTATCAGTGCCCCCAGTCACTGTAAACTATCAGTGTCCCCAGTCACTATAAACTATCACTGTCCCCAGTCACTGTAAACTATCACTGCCCCCAGTCACTGTAAACTATCACTGCTCCCCAGTCACTGTAAACTATCACTGCTCCCCAGTCACTGTAAACTATCACTGCCCCCAGTCACTGTAAACTATCACTGCTCCCCAGTCACTGCAAACTATCACTGCCCCCAGTCACTGTAAACTATCACTGCCCCCAGTCACTGCAAACTATCACTGTCCCCCAGTCACTGTAAACTATCACTGCCCCCAGTCACAGTAAACGATCACTGTCCCCAGTCACTGTAAACTATCACTGTCCCCAGTCACTGTAAACTATCACTGCCCCCAGTCACTGTAAACTATCACTGCTCCCCAGTCAATGTAAACTATCACTGCTCCCCAGTCACTCTAAACTATCACTGTCCCCAGTCACTGTAAACTATCACTGCCCCCAGTCACTTTAAACTATCACTGCCCCCAGTCAATGTAAACTATCACTGCTCCCCAGTCACTCTAAACTATCACTGTCCCCAGACACTGTAAACTATCACTGTCCCCAGTCACTGTAAACTATCACTGCCCCCAGTCACTGTAAACTATCACTGTCCCCAGTCACTGTAAACTATCACTGCCCCCAGTCAATGTAAACTATCACTGCTCCCCAGTCACTCTAAACTATCACTGTCCCCAGTCACTGTAAACTATCACTGCCCCCAGTCACTGTAAACTATCACTGTCCCCAGTCACTGTAAACTATCACTGCCCCCAGTCACTGTAAACTATCACTGTCCCCAGTCACTGTAAACTATCACTGTCCCCAGTCACTGTAAACTATCACTGCCCCCAGTCACTGTAAACTATCACTGTCACCCAGTCACTGTAAACTATCACTGTCACCCAGTCACTGTAAACTATCACTGTCACCCAGTCACTGTAAACTATCACTGCCCCCAGTCACTGTAAACTATCACTGTCACCCAGTCACTGTAAACTATCACTGCCCCCAGTGACTGTAAACTATCACTGCACCCCAGTCACTGTAAACTATCACTGCCCCCAGTCACTGTAAACTATCACTACTCCCCAGTCACTGTAAACTATCACTGTCCGCAGTCACTGTAAACTATCACTGTCCCCAGTCACTGTAAAGTATCACTGTCCCCAGTCACTGTAAACCATCACTGCCCCATGGTCACTGTAAACTGTCACTGCCCCCAGTCACTGTAAACTATCTCTGCTCCCCAGTCACTGTAAACTATCACTGCCCCCAGTCACTGTAAACTATCACTGCCTCCAGTCACTGTAAACTATCACTGCCCCCCAGTGACTGTAAACTATCACTGCCCCCCAGTCACTGTAAACTATCACTGCCCCTCAGTGACTGTAAAGTATCACTGCCCCCAGTCACTGTAAACTATCAGTGTCCCCAGTCACTGTAAACTATCACTGTCCCCAGTCACTGTAAACTATCAGTGTCCCCAGTCACTATAAACTATCACTGCCCCCAGTCACTGTAAACTGTCACTGCCCCCAGTCACTGTAAACTATCTCTGCTCCCCAGTCACTGTAAACTATCACTGCCCCCAGTCTCTGTAAACTATCACTGCCTCCAGTCACTGTAAACTATCACTGCCCCCCAGTGACTGTAAACTATCACTGCCCCCCAGTCACTGTAAACTATCACTGCCCCCAGTCACTGTAAACTATCACTGCCCCCCAGTCACTGAAAATTATCGCTGTCCCCAGTCACTGTAAAGTATCACTGCTCCCCAGTGACTGTAAACTATCACTGCCCCCCAGTCACTGTAAACTATCACTGCCCCCAGTCACTGTAAACTATCACTGCCCCCAGTCACTGTAAACTATCACTGTCCCCAGTCACTGTAAACTATCACTGCCCCCAGTCACTGTAAACTATCACTGCCCCCAGTCACTGTAAACTATCACTGCCCCCAGTCACTGTAAACTATCACTGCCCCCAGTCACTGTAAACTATCACTGTCCCCAGTCACTGAAAATTATCGCTGTCCCCAGTCACTGTAAACAATCACTGTCCCCAGTCACTGTAAACTTTCACTGCTCCCCAGTCACTGTAAACTATCTCTGCTCCTCAGTCACTGTAAACTATCACTGTCCCCAGTCACTGTAAACTATCACTGCCCCCAGTCACTGTAAACTATCACTGCCCCCAGGCACTGTAAACTATCACTGCTCCTCAGTCACTGTAAACTACCACTGCCCCCAGTCACTATAAACTATCACTGCTCCCCAGTCACTGTAATCTATCACTGCTCCTCAGTCACTGTAAACTATCACTGCCCCCAGTCACTGTAAACTATCACTGCTCCTCATTCACTGTAAACTATCACTGTCCCCAGTCACTGTCAACTATCACTGCCCCCAGTCACTGTAAACTATCACTGTTCCCCAGTCACTGCAAACTATCACTGCTCCCCAGTCACTGTAAACTATCACTGTCCCCCAGTCACTGTAAACTATCACTGCCCCCAGTCACTGTAAACTATCACTGCCCCCAGTCACTGTAAACTATCACTGCCCCCAGTCACTCTAAACTATCACTGTCCCCAGTCACTGTAAACTATCACTGCCCCCCAGTCACTCTAAACGATCACTGCCCCCAGTGACTGCAAACTATCACTGTCCCCCAGTCACTGTAAACCATCAGTGCCCCCAGTCACTGTAAACTATCACTGCCCCCAGTCACTGTAAACTATCACTGTCCCCCAGTGACTGTAAACTATCACTGCCCCCAGTCACTGTAAACTATCACTGCCCCCAGTCACTGTCAACGATCACTGTCCCCCAGTCACTGCAAACTATCACTGTCCCCAGTCACTGTAAACTATCACTGTCCCCAGTCACTGTAAACTATCACTGCCCCCAGTCAATGTAAACTATCACTGTCCCCCAGTCACTTTAAACTATCACTGTCCCCAGTCACTGTAAACTATCACTGTCCCCCAGTCACTGTAAACTATCACTGTCCCCCAGTCACTGTAAACTATCACTGCCCCCTGTCACTGTCAACGATCACTGTCCCCCAGTCACTGTAAACTCTCACTGTCCCCAGTCACTGTAAACTATCACTGCCCCCAGTCACTGTAAACTATCACTGTCCCCAGTCACTGTAAACTATCAGTGCCCCCAGTCACTGTAAACTATCAGTGCCCCAAGTCACTGTAAACTATCACTGTCCCCCAGTCACTGTAAACTATCACTGTCCCCAGTCACTGTAAACTATCACTGCTCCCCAGTCACTGTAAACTATCACTGCCCCCAGTCACTGTAAACTATCACTGCCCCCAGCCACTGTAAACTATCAGTGCCCCCAGTCACTGTAAACTATCACTGTCCCCAGTGACTGTAAACTATCACTGCTCCCCAGTCACTGTAAACTATCACTGTCCCCAGTCACTGTAAACTATCACTGTCACCCAGTCACTGTAAACTATCACTGCCCCCAGTCACTGTAAACTATCACTGCTCCCCAGTCACTGTAAACTATCACTGCCCCCAGTCACAGTAAACTGTCACTGCCCCCTAGTCACTGTAAACTATCACTGTCCCCAGTCAATGTAAACTATCACTGCCCCCAGTCACTGTAAACTATCACTGTCCCCAGTCACTGTAAACTATCACTGCCCCCAGTCACTGTAAACTATCACTGCCCCCAGTCACTGTAAACTATCACTGCACCCCAGTCACTGTAAACTATCACTACTCCCCAGTCACTGTAAACTATCACTGTCCGCAGTCACTGTAAACTATCACTGTCCCCAGTCACTGTAAAGTATCACTGTCCCCAGTCACTGTAAACCATCACTGCCCCATGGTCACTGTAAACTGTCACTGCCCCCAGTCACTGTAAACTATCACTGCCCCCTGTCACTGTAAACTATCACTGCCTCCAGTCACTGTAAACTATCACTGCCTCCAGTCACTGTAAACTATCTCTGCTCCCCAGTCACTGTAAACTATCACTGCCCCCAGTCACTGTAAACTATCACTGCCTCCAGTCACTGTAAACTATCACTGTCCCCAGTCACTGTAAACTATCACTGTCCCCAGTCACTGTAAACTATTACTGTCCCCAGTCACTGTAAACTTTCACTGCCCCCAGTCACTGTAAACTATCACTGCCCCCTCGTCACTGTAAACTATCGCTGCTCCCCAGTCACTGTAAACTATCACTGATCCCGAGTAACTGTAAACTGTCACTGCTCCCCAGTGACTGTAAACTATCGCTGCTCCCCGTCACTGTAAACTATCACTGATCCCTAGTAACTTTAAACTATCACTGCTCCCCAGTAACTGGAAACTATCACTGCCCCCAGTCACTGTAAACTATCACTGCCCCCCAGTGACTGTAAACTATCACTGCCCCCCAGTCACTGTAAACTATCACTGCCCCCCAGTCACTGTAAACTATCACTGCCCCCCAGTCACTGTAAACTATCACTGCCCCCAGTCACTGTAAACTATCACTGCTCCTCAGTCACTGTAAACTATCACTGCCCCCCAGTCACTGTAAACTATCACTGCCCCCAGTCACTGTAAACTATCACTGCCCCCAGTCACTGTAAACTATCACTGCCCCCCAGTCACTGTAAACTATCACTGCCCCCAGTCACTCTAAACTATCACTGCCCCCCAGTCACTGTAAACTATCACTGCCCCCAGTCACTGTAAACTATCACTGCTCCTCAGTCACTGTAAACTACCACTGCCCCCAGTCACTATAAACTATCACTGCTCCCCAGTCACTGTATACTATCACTGCCCCCAGTCACTGTAAACTATCACTGCTCCTCATTCACTGTAAACTATCACTGTCCCCAGTCACTGTAAACTATCACTGCTCCCCAGTCACTGTAAACTATCACTGCCCCCAGTCACTGTAAACTATCACTGTTCCCCAGTCACTGCAAACTATCACTGCTCCCCAGTCACTGTAAACAAACACTGTCCCCCAGTCACTGTAAACTATCACTGCCCCCAGTCACTGTAAACTATCACTGCCCCCAGTCACTGTAAACTATCACTGCCCCCAGTCACTCTAAACTATCACTGTCCCCAGTCACTGTCAACGATCACTGTCCCCCAGTCACTGTAAACTATCACTGTCCCCAGTGACTGTAAACTATCACTGCACCCCAGTCACTGTAAACTATCACTGTCCCCCAGTCACTGTAAACTATCACTGCTCCCCAGTCACTGTAAACTATCACTGCCCCCCATTCACTGTAAACTATCACTGCCCCCAGTCACTGTAAACTATCACTGCCCCCAGTCACTGTAAACTATCACTGCACCCCAGTCACTGTAAACTATCACTGTCCCCCAGTCACTGTAAACTATCACTGCTCCCCAGTCACTGTAAACTATCACTGTCCCCCAGTCACTGTAAACTATCACTGCTCCCCAGTCACTGTAAACTATCACTGTCCCCAGTCACTGTAAACTATCACTGTCACCCAGTCACTGTAAACTATCACTGCCCCCAGTCACTGTAAACTATCACTGCCCCCAGTCACTGTAAACTATCACTGTCCCCCAGTCACAGTAAACTGTCACTGCCCCCTAGTCACTGTAAACTATCACTGTCCCCAGTCAATGTAAACTATCACTGCCCCCAGTTACTGTAAACTATCACTGTCCCCAGTCACTGTAAACTATCACGGCCCCCAGTCACTGTAAACTATCACTGCCCCCAGTCACTGTAAACTATCACTGCACCCCAGTCACTGTAAACTATCACTACTCCCCAGTCACTGTAAACTATCACTGTTCCCCAGTCACTGCAAACTATCACTGCTCCCCAGTCACTGTAAACTATCACTGTCCCCCAGTCACTGTAAACTATCACTGCCCCCAGTCACTGTAAACTATCACTGCCCCCAGTCACTGTAAACTATCACTGCCCCCAGTCACTCTAAACTATCACTGTCCCCAGTCACTGTCAATGATCACTGTCCCCCAGTCACTGTAAACTCTCAATGTCCCCAGTCACTGTAAACTATCACTGTCCCCAGTCACTGTAAACTATTACTGTCCCCAGTCACTGTAAACTTTCACTGCCCCCAGTCACTGTAAACTATCACTGCCCCCTCGTCACTGTAAACTATCGCTGCTCCCCAGTCACTGTAAACTATCACTGCCCCCAGTCACTGTAAACTATCACTGACCCCCAGTCACTGTAAACTATCACTGTCCCCCAGTCA
Organism: Mustelus asterias; assembly: GCF_964213995.1. Lineage (NCBI taxonomy): Eukaryota > Metazoa > Chordata > Chondrichthyes > Carcharhiniformes > Triakidae > Mustelus > Mustelus asterias. The sequence goes on from NC_135828.1 coordinate 25,241,497, forward strand.
CTGTAAACTATCACTGCCCCCAGTCACTGTAAACTATCACTGCCCCCAGTCACTGTCAACGATCACTGTCCCCCAGTCACTGCAAACTATCACTGTCCCCAGTCACTGTAAACTATCACTGTCCCCAGTCACTGTAAACTATCACTGCTCCCCAGTCACTGTAAACTATCACTGCTCCCCAGTCACTGTAAACTATCACTGCCCCCAGTCAATGTAAACTATCACTGTCCCCCAGTCACTTTAAACTATCACTGTCCCCAGTCACTGTAAACTATCACTGTCCCCCAGTCACTGTAAACTATCACTGTCCCCCAGTCACTGTCAACTATCACTGCCCCCTATCACTGTCAACGATCACTGTCCCCCAGTCACTGTAAACTCTCACTGTCCCCAGTCACTGTAAACTATCACTGTCCCCAGTCACTGTAAACTATCAGTGCCCCCAGTCACTGTAAACTATCAGTGCCCCCAGTCACTGTAAACTATCACTGTCCCCCAGTCACTGTAAACTATCACTGTCCCCAGTCACTGTAAACTATCACTGCTCCCCAGTCACTGTAAACTATCACTGCCCCCAGTCACTGTAAACTATCACTGCCCCCAGCCACTGTAAACTATCAGTGCCCCCAGTCACTGTAAACTATCACTGCCCCCAGTCACTGTAAACTATCACTGTCCCCAGTCACTGTAAACTATCGGTGCCCCCAGTCACTGTAAACTATCACTGCCCCCAGTCACTGTAAACTATCACTGCCCCCAGTCACTGTAAACTATCAGTGCCCCCAGTCACTGTAAACTATCACTGCCCCCAGTCACTGTAAACTATCACTGTCCCCCAGTCACTGTAAACTTTCACTGTCCCCAGTCAGTGTAAACTATCACTGCCCCCAGACACTGTAAACTATCAGTGCCCCCCAGTCACTGTAAACTATCACTGCCCCCAGTCACTGTAAACTATCACTGCCCCCAGTCACTGTAAACTATCAGTGCCCTCCAGTCACTGTAAACTATCACTGCCCCCAGTCACTGTAATCTATCACTGCCCCCAGTCACTGTCAACTATCACTGTCCCCAGTCACTGTAAACTATCAGTGCCCCCAGTCACTGTAAACTATCACTGCCCCCAGTAACTGTAAACTATCAGTGCCCCCAGTCACTGTAAACTATCACTGCCCCCAGTCACTGTAAACTATCACTGCCCCCAGTCACTGTAAACTATCAGTGCCCCCAGTCACTGTAAACTATCACTGCCCCCAGTCACTGTAAACTATCAGTGCCCCCAGTCACTGTAAACTATCACTGCCCCCAGTCACTGTAAACTATCACTGCCCCCAGTCACTGTAAACTATCACTGCCCCCAGTCACTGTAAACTATCAGTGCCCCCAGTCACTGTAAACTATCAGTGCCCCCAGTCACTGTAAACTATCACTGCCCCCAGTCACTGTAAACTATCAGTGCCCCCAGTCACTGTAAACTATCACTGTCCCCTGTCACTGTAAACAATCACTGCCCCCAGTCACTGTAAACTATGACTGCCCCCGGTCACTGTCAACTATCACTGTCCCCAGTCACTGTAAAGTATCACTGCCCCCCAGTCACTGTAAACTATCACTGCCCCCCAGTCACTGTAAACTATCAGTGCCTCCAGTCACTGTAAACTATCACTGTCCCCCAGTCACTGTCAACTATCACTGTCCCCAGTCAGTGTAAACTGTCACTGCCCCCAGTCACTGTAAAGTATCACTGCCCCCCAGTCACTGTAAACTATCACTGCCCCCAGTCAGTGTAAACTGTCACTGCCCCCAGTCACTGTAAACTATCACTGCCCCCCAGTCACTGACAACTATCAGTGCCCCCAGTCACTGTAAACTATCACTGTCCCCCAGTCACTGTAAACTATCACTGTCCCCAGTCACTGTAAACTATCACTGCCCCCAGTCACTGTAAACTATCAGTGCCCCCAGTCACTGTAAACTATCACTGCCCCCAGTCACTGTAAACTATCACTGCCCCCAGTCACTGTAAACTATCACTGCCCCCAGTCACTGTCAACTATCACTGTCCCCAGTCACTGTAAAGTATCACTGCCCCCCAGTCACTGTAAACTATCACTGCCCCCAGTCAGTGTAAACTGTCACTGCCCCCAGTCACTGTAAACTATCACTGCCCCCCAGTCACTGTCAACTATCAGTGCCCCCAGTCACTGTAAACTATCACTGTCCCCCAGTCACTGTAAACTATCACTGTCCCCAGGCACTGTAAACTATCACTGCCCCCAGTCACTGTAAACTATCAGTGCCCCCAGTCACTGTAAACTATCACTGCCCCCAGTCACTGTAAACTATCACTGCCCCCAGTCACTGTAAACTATCACTGCCCCCAGTCACTGTAAACTATCACTGTCCCCAGTCACTGTAAACTATCACTGCGCCCAGTCACTGTAAACTATCACTGCCCCCAGTCACTGTAAACTATCACTTTCCCCCAGTCACTGTAAACTATCACTGTCCCCCAGTCACTATAAACTATCACTGCCCCCAGTCACTATAAACTATCACTGCCCCCAGTCACTGTAAACTATCAGTGCCCCCAGTCACTGTAAACTATCAGTGCCCCCAGTCACTGTAAACTATCAGTGCCCCCAGTCACTGTAAACTATCACTGTCCCCAGTCACTGTAAACTATCACTGCCCCCAGTCACTGTAAACTATCACTGCACCCAGTCACTGTAAACTATGACTGTCCCCAGTCACTGTAAATTATCACTGCCCCCAGTCACTGTAAACTATCACTGTCCCCAGGCACTGTTAACTATCAGTGCCCCCAGTCACTGTAAACTATCACTGTCCCCCTGTCACTGTAAACTATCACTGTCCCCAGTCACTGTAAACTATCACTGTCCCCCAGTCAGTGTAAACTATCACTGTCCCCCAGTCACTGTAAACTATCACTGCCCCCAGTCACTGTAAACTATCACTGCCCCCAAGTCACTGTAAACTATCACTGTCCCCAGTCACTGTAAACTATCACTGCTCCCCAGTGACTGTAAACTATCACTGCTCCCCAGTGACTGTAAACTATCACTGTCCCCCGTCACTGTAAACTATCACTGCCCCCAAGTCACTGTAAACTATCACTGTCCCCAGTCACTGTAAACTATCACTGCTCCCCAGTGACTGTAAACTATCACTGCTCCCCAGTGACTGTAAACTATCACTGCTCCCCAGTGACTGTAAACTATCACTGCCCCCAGTCACTGTAAACTATCACTGCCCCCAGTTACTGTAAACTATCACTGCCCCCAAGTCACTGTAAACTATCACTGTCCCCAGTCACTGTAAACTATCACTGCTCCCCAGTCACTGTAAACTATCACTGTCCCCCAGTGACTGTAAACTATCACTGTCCCCCAGTCACTGTAAACTATCACTGGCCCCCAGTCACTGTAAACTATCACTGTCCCCCAGTCACTGTAAACTATCACTGTCCCCCAGTCACTGTAAACTATCACTGTCCCCCAGTCACTGTAAACTATCACTGTCCCCCAGTCACTGTAAACTATCACTGTCCCCCAGTCACTGTAAACTATCACTGTCCCCCAGTGACTGTAAACTATCACTGTCCCCCAGTCACTGTAAACTATCACTGCCCCCAGTTACTGTAAACTATCACTGCCCCCAAGTCACTGTAAACTATCACTGTCCCCAGTCACTGTAAACTATCACTGCTCCCCAGTGACTGTAAACTATCACTGCCCCCAGTGACTGTAAACTATCACTGCCCCCAGTCACTGTAAACTATCACTGCCCCCAGTCACTGTAAACTATCACTGCTCCCCAGTCACTGTAAACTATCACTGCTCCCCAGTCACTGTAAACTATCACTGCCCCCAGTTACTGTAAACTATCACTGCTCCCCAGTGACTGTAAACTATCACTGCTCCCCAGTGACTGTAAACTATCACTGCCCGCAGTCAGTGTAAACTATCACTGCTCCCCAGTGACTGTAAACTATCACTGCCCCCAGTCACTGTAAACTATCACTGCTCCCCAGTGACTGTAAACTATCACTGCCCCCAGTGACTGTAAACTATCACTGCTCCCCAGTGACTGTAAACTATCACTGCTCCCCAGTGACTGTAAACTATCACTGCCCCCAGTCACTGTAAACTATCACTGCCCCCAGTCACTGTAAACTATCACTGCCCCCAGTCACTGTAAACTATCACTGCCCCCAGTCACTGTAAACTATCACTGCCCCCAGTCACTGTAAACTATCAGTGCCTCCAGTCACTGTAACTATCACTGTCCCCCAGTCACTGTCAACTATCACTGTCCCCAGTCACTGTAAACTATCAGTGCCTCCAGTCACTGTAAACTATCACTGTCCCCCAGTCACTGTCAACTATCACTGTCCCCAGTCACTGTAAAGTATCACTGCCCCCCAGTCACTGTAAACTATCACTGCCCCCAGTCACTGTAAACTATCAGTGCCCCCAGTCACTGTAAACTATCACTGCCCCCAGTCACTGTAAACTATCACTGCCCCCAGTTACTGTAAACTATCACTGCCCCCAGTCACTGTAAACTATCACTGCCCCCAGTCACTATAAACTATCACTGTCCCCAGTCACTGTAAACTATCACTGCGCCCAGTCACTGTAAACTATCACTGCCCCCAGTCACTGTAAACTATCACTGTCCCCCAGTCACTGTAAACTATCACTGTCCCCCAGTCACTGTAAACTATCACTGTCCCCTAGTCACTGTAAACTATCACTGCCCCCAGTCACTGTAAACTATCACTGCCCCCAGTCACTGTAAACTATCACTGCCCCCAGTTACTGTAAACTATCACTGCCCCCAGTCACTGTAAACTATCACTGCCCCCAGTCACTGTAAACTATCACTGTCCCCAGTCACTGTAAACTATCACTGCGCCCAGTCACTGTAAACTATCAGTGCCCCCAGTTACTGTAAACTATCACTGCCCCCAGTCACTGTAAACTATCACTGCCCCCAGTCACTGTAAACTATCAGTGTCCCCAATCACTGTAAACTATCACTGCCCCCAGTCACTGTAAACTATCAGTGCCCCCAGTCACTGTAAACTATCACTGCCCCCAGTCACTGTAAACTATCACTGCCCCCAGTTACTGTAAACTATCACTGCCCCCAGTCACTGTAAACTATCACTGCCCCCAGTCACTGTAAACTATCACTGTCCCCAGTCACTGTAAACTATCACTGCGCCCAGTCACTGTAAACTATCACTGCCCCCAGTCACTGTAAACTATCACTGTCCCCCAGTCACTGTAAACTATCACTGTCCCCCAGTCACTGTAAACTATCACTGTCCCCTAGTCACTGTAAACTATCACTGCCCCCAGTCACTGTAAACTATCACTGCCCCCAGTCACTGTAAACTATCAGTGCCCCCAGTCACTGTAAACTATCAGTGCCCCCAGTTACTGTAAACTATCACTGTCCCCAGTCACTGTAAACTATCACTGTCCCCCAGTCACTGTAAACTATCACTGCCCCCAGTCACTGTAAACTATCACTGTCCCCAGTCACTGTAAATTATCACTGCCCCCAGTCACTGTAAACTATCACTGTCCCCAGGCACTGTAAACTATCAGTGCCCCCAGTCACTGTAAACTATCACTGTCCCCCTGTCACTGTAAACTATCACTGTCCCCAGTCACTGTAAACTATCACTGTCCCCAGTCACTGTAAACTATCACTGCTCCCCAGTCACTGTAAACTATCACTGCTCCCCAGTGACTGTAAACTATCACTGCTCCCCAGTGACTGTAAACTATCACTGCTCCCCAGTGACTGTAAACTATCACTGCTCCCCAGTGACTGTAAACTATCACTGCTCCCCAGTCACTGTAAACTATCACTGCTCCCCAGTGACTGTAAACTATCACTGCCCCCAGTCACTGTAAACTATCACTGCTCCCCAGTGACTGTAAACTATCACTGTCCCCCAGTCACTGTAAACTATCACTGCCCCCAGTTACAGTAAACTATCACTGCCCCCAAGTCACTGTAAACTATCACTGTCCCCAGTCACTGTAAACTATCACTGCCCCCCAGTCACTGTAAACTATCACTGCCCCCAGTTACTGTAAACTATCACTGCCCCCAAGTCACTGTAAACTATCACTGCCCCCAGTGACTGTAAACTATCACTGCCCCCCAGTCACTGTAAACTATCACTGCCCCCAGTTACTGTAAACTATCACTGCCCCCAGTTACTGTAAACTATCACTGCCCCCAAGTCACTGTAAACTATCACTGTCCCCCAGTCACTGTAAACTATCACTGTCCCCAGTCACTGTAAACTATCACTGCTCCCCAGTCACTGTAAACTATCACTGTCCCCAGTCACTGTAAACTATCAGTGCCCCCAGTCACTGTAAAATATCACTGTCCCCCAGTCACTGTAAACTATCACTGCCCCCAGTCACTGTAAACTATCAGTGCCCCCAGTCACTGTAAACTATCACTGTCCCCAGTCACTGTAAACTATCACTGCCCCCAGTCACTGTAAACTATCACTGTCCCCAGTCACTGTCAACTATCAGTGCCCCCAGTCACTGTAAACTATCAGTGCCCCCAGTCACTGTAAACTATCACTGTCCCCCAGTCACTGTCAACTATCACTGCCCCCAGTCACTGTAAACTATCAGTGCCCCCAGTCACTGTAAACTATCACTGTCCCCTGTCACTGTAAACTATCACTGCCCCCAGTCACTGTAAACTATCACTGCCCCCTAGTCACTGTAAACTATCACTGCCCCCAGTCACTGTCAATTATCACTGTCCCCAGTCACTGTAAAGTATCACTGCCCCCAGTCACTGTAAACTATCACTGCTCCCTAGTCACTGTAAACTATCACTGCCCCCAGTCACTGTAAACTATCACTGCCCCCAGTCACTGTCAATTATCACTGCCCCCAGTCACTGTCAACTATCACTGCCCCCAGTCACCGGAATCCATCACGCCCCCAGTCACTGTAAACTATCAGTGCCCCCAGTCACTGTAAACTATCAGTGCCCCCAGTCACTGTAAACTATCACTGTCCCCCAGTCACTGTAAACTATCACTGTCCCCAGTCACTGTAAACTATCACTGTCCCCAGTCACTGTAAACTATCACTGTCCCCCAGTCACTGTAAACTATCACTGTCCCCCAGTCACTGTAAACTATCACTGCCCCCTGTCACTGTCAACGATCACTGTCCCCCAGTCACTGTAAACTCTCACTGTCCCCAGTCACTGTAAACTATCACTGTCCCCAGTCACTGTACACTATCAGTGCCCCCAGTCACTGTAAACTATCAGTGCCCCCAGTCACTGTAAACTATCACTGTCCCCAGTCACTGTAAACTATCACTGCTCCCCAGTCACTGTAAACTATCACTGCCCCCAGTCACTGTAAACTATCACTGCCCCCAGCCACTGTAAACTATCAGTGCCCCCAGTCACTGTAAACTATCACTGCCCCCAGTCACTGTAAACTATCACTGTCTCCAGTCACTGTAAACTATCGGTGCCCCCAGTCACTGTAAACTATCACTGCCCCCAGTCACTGTAAACTATCACTGCCCCCAGTCACTGTAAACTATCAGTGCCCCCAGTCACTGTAAACTATCACTGCCCCCAGTCACTGTAAACTATCACTGTCCCCCAGTCACTGTAAACTATCACTGTCCCCAGTCAGTGTAAACTATCACTGCCCCCAGTCACTGTAAACTATCAGTGCCCCCCAGTCACTGTAAACTATCACTGCCCCCAGTCACTGTAAACTATCACTGCCCCCAGTCACTGTAAACTATCAGTGCCCCCCAGTCACTGTAAACTATCACTGCCCCCAGTCACTGTAATCTATCACTGCCCCCAGTCACTGTCAACTATCACTGTCCCCAGTCACTGTAAACTATCAGTGCCCCCAGTCACTGTAAACTATCACTGCCCCCAGTCACTGTAAACTATCAGTGCCCCCAGTCACTGTAAACTATCACTGCCCCCAGTCACTGTAAACTATCAGTGCCCCCAGTCACTGTAAACTATCACTGTCCCCTGCCACTGTAAACAATCACTGCCCCCAGTCACTGTAAACTATCACTGCCCCCGGTCACTGTCAACTATCACTGTCCCCAGTCACTGTAAAGTATCACTGCCCCCCAGTCACTGTAAACTATCACTGCCCCCCAGTCACTGTAAACTATCAGTGCCTCCAGTCACTGTAAACTATCACTGTCCCCCAGTCACTGTCAACTATCACTGTCCCCAGTCACTGTAAAGTATCACTGCCCCCCAGTCACTGTAAACTATCACTGCCCCCAGTCAGTGTAAACTGTCACTGCCCCCAGTCACTGTAAACTATCACTGCCCCCCAGTCACTGTCAACTATCAGTGCCCCCAGTCACTGTAAACTATCACTGTCCCCCAGTCACTGTAAACTATCACTGTCCCCAGTCACTGTAAACTATCACTGCCCCCAGTCACTGTAAACTATCACTGCCCCCAGTCACTGTAAACTATCACTGCCCCCAGTCACTGTAAACTATCACTGCCCCCAGTCACTGTAAACTATCACTGTCCCCAGTCACTGTAAACTATCACTGCGCCCAATCACTGTAAACTATCACTGCCCCCAGTCACTGTAAACTATCACTTTCCCCCAGTCACTGTTAACTATCACTGTCCCCCAGTCACTGTAAACTATCACTGTCCCCTAGTCACTATAAACTATCACTGCCCCCAGTCACTGTAAACTATCACTGCCCCCAGTCACTGTAAACTATCAGTGCCCCCGTCACTGTAAACTATCAGTGCCCCCAGTCACTGTAAACTATCACTGTCCCCAGTCACTGTAAACTATCACTGTCCCCCAGTCACTGTAAACTATCACTGCCCCCAGTCACTGTAAACTCTGACTGTCCCCAGTCACTGTAAATTATCACTGCCCCCAGTCACTGTAAACTATCACTGTCCCCAGGCACTGTTAACTATCAGTGCCCCCAGTCACTGTAAACTATCACTGTCCCCCTGTCACTGTAAACTATCACTGTCCCCAGTCACTGTAAACTATCACTGTCCCCCAGTCAGTGTAAACTATCACTGTCCCCCAGTCACTGTAAACTATCACTGCCCCCAGTCACTGTAAACTATCACTGCCCCCAAGTCACTGTAAACTATCACTGTCCCCAGTCACTGTAAACTATCACTGATCCCCAGTGACTGTAAACTATCACTGCTCCCCAGTGACTGTAAACTATCACTGTCCCCCAGTCACTGAAAACTATCACTGCCCCCAGTTACTGTAAACTATCACTGCCCCCAAGTCACTGTAAACTATCACTGTCCCCAGTCACTGTAAACTATCACTGCTCCCCAGTCACTGTAAACTATCACTGTCCCCCAGTGACTGTAAACTATCACTGTCCCCCAGTCACTGTAAACTATCACTGGCCCCCAGTCACTGTAAACTATCACTGTCCCCCAGTCACTGTAATCTATCACTGTCCCCCAGTCACTGTAAACTATCACTGTCCCCCAGTCACTGTAAACTATCACTGTCCCCCAGTCACTGTAAACTATCACTGTCCCCCAGTCACTGTAAACTATCACTGTCCCCCAGTGACTGTAAACTATCACTGTCCCCCAGTCACTGTAAACTATCACTGCCCCCAAGTCACTGTAAACTATCACTGCCCCCAGTGACTGTAAACTATCACTGCTCCCCAGTGACTGTAAACTATCACTGCCCCCAGTCACTGTAAACTATCACTGCCCCCAGTGACTGTAAACTATCACTGCTCCCCAGTGACTGTAAACTATCACTGCCCCCAGTCACTGTAAACTATCACTGCTCCCCAGTCACTGTAAACTATCACTGCTCCCCAGTCACTGTAAACTATCACTGCCCCCAGTTACTGTAAACTATCACTGCCCCCAAGTCACTGTAAACTATCACTGCCCCCAGTGACTGTAAACTATCACTGCTCCCCAGTGACTGTAAACTATCACTGCCCCCAGTCACTGTAAACTATCACTGTCCCCCAGTCACTGTAATCTATTACTGCTCCCCAGTGACTGTAAACTATCACTGCCCCCAGTGACTGTAAACTATCACTGCTCCCCAGTGACTGTAAACTATCACTGTCCCCAGTCACTGTAAACTATCACTGCTCCCCAGTGACTGTAAACTATCAGTGCCCCCCAGTCACTGTAAACTATCACTGCCCCCAGTCACTGTAAACTATCGGTGCCCCCAGTCACTGTAAACTATCACTGCCCCCAGTCACTGTAAACTATCACTGCCCCCAGTCACTGTAAACTATCAGTGCCCCCCAGTCACTGTAAACTATCACTGCCCCCAGTCACTGTAATCTATCACTGCTCCCCAGTGACTGTAAACTATCAGTGCCCCCCAGTCACTGTAAACTATCAGTGCCCCCAGTCACTGTAAACTATCGGTGCCCCCAGTCACTGTAAACTATCACTGCCCCCAGTCACTGTAAACTGTCACTGCCCCCAGTCACTGTAAACTATCAGTGCCCCCCAGTCACTGTAAACTATCACTGCCCCCAGTCACTGTAATCTATCACTGCCCCCAGTCACTGTCAACTATCACTGTCCCCAGTCACTGTAAACTATCAGTGCCCCCAGTCACTGTAAACTAACACTGCCCCCAGTCACTGTAAACTATCAGTGCCCCCAGTCACTGTAAACTATCACTGCCCCCAGTCACTGTAAACTATCAGTGCCCCCAGTCACTGTAAACTATCAGTGCCCCCAGTCACTGTAAACTATCACTGCCCCCAGTCACTGTAAACTATCAGTGCCCCCAGTCACTGTAAACTATCACTGTCCCCTGTCACTGTAAACAATCACTGCCCCCAGTCACTGTAAACTATCACTGCCCCCGGTCACTGTCAACTATCACTGTCCCCAGTCACTGTAAAATATCACTGCCCCCCAGTCACTGTAAACTATCACTGCCCCCAGTCACTGTAAACTATCAGTGCCTCCAGTCACTGTAAACTATCACTGTCCCCCAGTCACTGTCAACTATCACTGTCCCCAGTCACTGTAAACTATCAGTGCCTCCAGTCACTGTAAACTATCACTGTCCCCCAGTCACTGTCAACTATCACTGTCCCCAGTCACTGTAAAGTATCACTGCCCCCCAGTCACTGTAAACTATCACTGCCCCCCAGTCACTGTCAACTATCAGTGCCCCCAGTCACTGTAAACTATCACTGTCCCCCAGTCACTGTAAACTATCACTGCCCCCAGTCACTGTAAACTATCACTGCCCCCAGTCACTGTAAACTATCACTGCCCCCAGTCACTGTAAACTATCAGTGCCCCCAGTCACTGTAAACTATCACTGCCCCCAGTCACTGTAAACTATCACTGCCCCCAGTTACTGTAAACTATCACTGCCCCCAGTCACTGTAAACTATCACTGCCCCCAGTCACTGTAAACTATCACTGTCCCCAGTCACTGTAAACTATCACTGCGCCCAGTCACTGTAAACTATCACTGCCCCCAGTCACTGTAAACTATCACTGTCCCCCAGTCACTGTAAACTATCACTGTCCCCCAGTCACTGTAAACTATCACTGTCCCCTAGTCACTGTAAACTATCACTGCCCCCAGTCACTGTAAACTATCACTGCCCCCAGTCACTGTAAACTATCACTGTCCCCAGTCACTGTAAACTATCACTGCCCCCAGTCACTGTAAACTATCACTGTCCACAATCACTGTAAACTATCACTGCCCCCAGTCACTGTAAACTATCAGTGCCCCCAGTCACTGTAAACTATCACTGCCCCCAGTCACTGTAAACTATCACTGCCCCCAGTTACTGTAAACTATCACTGCCCCCAGTCACTGTAAACTATCACTGCCCCCAGTCACTGTAAACTATCACTGTCCCCAGTCACTGTAAACTATCACTGCGCCCAGTCACTGTAAACTATCACTGCCCCCAGTCACTGTAAACTATCACTGTCCCCCAGTCACTGTAAACTATCACTGTCCCCCAGTCACTGTAAACTATCACTGTCCCCTAGTCACTGTAAACTATCACTGCCCCCAGTCACTGTAAACTATCACTGCCCCCAGTCACTGTAAACTATCAGTGCCCCCAGTCACTGTAAACTATCAGTGCCCCCAGTCACTGTAAACTATCACTGTCCCCAGTCACTGTAAACTATCACTGCCCCCAGTCACTGTAAACTATCACTGTCCCCTAGTCACTGTAAACTATCACTGCCCCCAGTCACTGTAAACTATCACTGCCCCCAGTCACTGTAAACTATCAGTGCCCCCAGTCACTGTAAACTATCAGTGCCCCCAGTCACTGTAAACTATCACTGTCCCCAGTCACTGTAAACTATCACTGCCCCCAGTCACTGTAAACTATCACTGTCCCCCAGTCACTGTAAACTATCACTGCCCCCAGTCACTGTAAACTATCACTGTCCCCAGTCACTGTAAATTATCACTGCCCCCAGTCACTGTAAACTATCACTGTCCCCAGGCACTGTAAACTATCAGTGCCCCCAGTCACTGTAAACTATCACTGTCCCCCTGTCACTGTAAACTATCACTGTCCCCAGTCACTGTAAACTATCACTGTCCCCCAGTCAGTGTAAACTATCACTGTCCCCCAGTCACTGTAAACTATCACTGCTCCCCAGTGACTGTAAACTATCACTGCTCCCCAGTGACTGTAAACTATCACTGTCCCCCAGTCACTGTAAACTATCACTGCCCCCAGTTACAGTAAACTATCACTGCCCCCAAGTCACTGTAAACTATCACTGTCCCCAGTCACTGTAAACTATCACTGCCCCCCAGTCACTGTAAACTATCACTGCGCCCAGTCCCTGTAAACTATCACTGTCCCCAGTCCCTGTAAACTATCACTGCCCCCCAGTCACTGTAAACTATCACTGCCCCCCAGTCCCTGTAAACTATCACTGTCCCCAGTCCCTGTAAACTATCACTGTCCCCAGTCCCTGTAAACTATCACTGCCCCCAGTTACTGTAAACTATCAATGCCCCCAAGTCACTGTAAACTATCACTGCCCCCAGTGACTGTAAACTATCACTGCCCCCCAGTCACTGTAAACTATCACTGTCCCCAGTCACTGTAAACTATCACTGTCCCCAGTCACTGTAAACTATCACTGTCCCCAGTCACTGTAAACTATCACTGCCCCCAGGTCACTGTAAACTATCACTGTCCCCAGTCACTGTAAACTATCACTGCTCCCCAGTCACTGTAAACTATCACTGTCCCCAGTCACTGTAAACTATCAGTGCCCCCAGTCACTGTAAAATATCACTGTCCCCCAGTCACTGTAAACTATCACTGCCCCCAGTCACTGTAAACAATCAGTGCCCCCAGTCACTGTAAACTATCACTGTCCCCAGTCACTGTAAACTATCACTGCCCCCAGTCACTGTAAACTATCACTGTCCCCAGTCACTGTCAACTATCAGTGCCCCCAGTCACTGTAAACTATCAGTGCCCCCAGTCACTGTAAACTATCACTGTCCCCCAGTCACTGTCAACTATCACTGCCCCCAGTCACTGTAAACTATCAGTGCCCCCAGTCACTGTAAACTATCACTGTCCCCTGTCACTGTAAACTATCACTGCCCCCAGTCACTGTAAACTTTCAGTGCCCCCAGTCACTGTAAACTATCAGTGCCCCCAGTCACTGTAAACTATCACTGCCCCCAGTGACTGTAAACTATCATTCCCCCTAGTCACTGTAAACTATCACTGTCCCCCAGTCACTGTAAACTATCACTGCCCCCAGTCACTGTAAACTATCACTGTCCCCAGTCACTGTAAACTAACACTGTCCCCAGTCACTGTAAACTATCACTGTCCCCAGTCACTGAAAACTATCACTGTCCCCAGTCACTGTAAACTATCACTGCCCCCAATGACTGTAAACTATCACTGCCCCCAGTCACTGTAAACTATCAGTGCCCCCAGTCACTGCAAACTATCACTGCCCCCAGTCACTGTAAACTATCACTGTCCCCAGTCACTGTAAACTATCACTGTCCCCAGTCACTGTAAACTATCAGTGCCCCCAGTCACTGTAAACTATCACTGTCCCCAGTCACTGTAAACTATCACTGCACCCAGTCACTGTAAACTATCACTGCCCCCCAGTCACTGTAAACTATCACTGCCCCCCAGTCACTGTAAACTATCACTGTCCCCAGTCACTGTAAACTATCACTGCACCCAGTCACTGTAAACTATCACTGCCCCCCAGTCACTGTAAACTATCACTGCCCCCCAGTCACTGTAAACTATCAGTGTCCCCAGTCACTGTAAACTATCACTGCACCCAGTCACTGTAAACTATCACTGTCCCCAGTCACTGTAAACTATCACTGCCCCCCAGTCACTGTAAACTATCAGTGCCCCCAGTCACTGTAAACTATCACTGCTCCCAGTCACTGTAAACTATCACTGTCCCCAGTCACTGTAAACTATCACTGCCCCCCAGTCACTGTAAACTATCACTGCCCCCAGTCACTGTAAACTATCACTGCCCCCAGTCACTGTAAACTATCAGTGCCCCCAGTCACTGTAAACTATCAGTGCCCCCAGTCACTGTAAACTATCACTGTCCCCAGTCACTGTAAACTATCACTGCTCCCCAGTCACTGTAAACTATCACTGCCCCCAGTCACTGTAAACTATCACTGCCCCCAGTCACTGTAAACTATCACTGCCCCCTAGTCACTGTAAACTATCACTGCCCCCAGTCACTGTCAATTATCACTGTCCCCAGTCACTGTAAAGTATCACTGCCCCCAGTCACTGTAAACTATCACTGCTCCCTAGTCACTGTAAACTATCACTGCCCCCAGTCACTGTAAACTATCACTGCCCCCAGTCACTGTCAACTATCACTGCCCCCAGTCACTGTCAACTATCACTGCCCCCAGTCACCGGAATCCATCACGCCCCCAGTCACTGTAAACTATCAGTGCCCCCAGTCACTGTAAACTATCAGTGCCCCCAGTCACTGTAAACTATCACTGTCCCCCAGTCACTGTAAACTATCACTGTCCCCAGTCACTGTAAACTATCACTGCCCCCCAGTCACTGTAAACTATCAGTGCCCCCATCACTGTTAACTATCACTGCCCCCAGTCACTGTAAACTATCACTGCCCCCAGTCACTGTAAACTATCAGTGCCCCCAGTCACTGTAAACTATCACTGCCCCCAGTCACTGTAAACTTTCAGTGCCCCCAGTCACTGTAAACTATCAGTGCCCCCAGTCACTGTAAACTATCACTGCCCCCAGTCACTGTAAACTATCATTCCCCCTAGTCACTGTAAACTATCACTGTCCCCCAGTCACTGTAAACTATCACTGCCCCCAGTCACTGTAAACTATCACTGTCCCCAGTCACTGTAAACTATCACTGTCCCCAGTCACTGTAAACTATCACTGTCCCCAGTCACTGTAAACTATCACTGTCCCCAGTCACTGTAAATTATCACTGCCCCCAGTGACTGGAAACTATCACTGCCCCCAGTCACTGTAAACTATCAGTGCCCCCAGTCACTGCAAACTATCACTGCCCCCAGTCACTGTAAACTATCACTGTCCCCAGTCACTGTAAACTATCACTGTCCCCAGTCACTGTAAACTATCAGTGCCCCCAGTCACTGTAAACTATCACTGTCCCCAGTCACTGTAAACTATCACTGCACCCAGTCACTGTAAACTATCACTGCCCCCCAGTCACTGTAAACTATCACTGCCCCCCAGTCACTGTAAACTATCACTGTCCCCAGTCACTGTAAACTATCACTGCACCCAGTCACTGTAAACTATCACTGTCCCCCAGTCAGTGTAAACTATCACTGTCCCCCAGTCACTGTAAACTATCACTGCTCCCCAGTGACTGTACACTATCACTGCTCCCCAGTGACTGTAAACTATCACTGTCCCCCAGTCACTGTAAACTCTCACTGCTCCCAGTCACTGTAAACTATCACTGTCCCCAGTCACTGTAAACTATCACTGCTCCCCGGTGACTGTAAACTATCACTGCTCCCCAGTGACTGTAAACTATCACTGTCCCCCAGTCACTGTAAACTATCACTGCTCCCCAGTCACGGTAAACTATCACTGCCCCCAGTTACTGTAAACTATCACTGCCCCCAAGTCACTGTAAACTATCACTGTCCCCCAGTCACTGTAAACTATCACTGCCCCCAGTTACTGTAAACTATCACTGCCCCCAAGTCACTGTAAACTATCACTGTCCCCAGTCACTGTAAACTATCACTGCCCCCAGTGACTGTAAACTATCACTGCTCCCCAGTGACTGTAAACTATCACTGCCCCCAAGTCACTGTAAACTATCACTGTCCCCAGTCACTGTAAACTATCACTGCCCCCAGTCACTGTAAACTATCACTGCTCCCCAGTCACGGTAAACTATCACTGCCCCCAGTTACTGTAAACTATCACTGTCCCCCAGTCACTGTAAACTATCACTGTCCCCCAGTTACTGTAAACTATCACTGCCCCCAAGTCACTGTAAACTATCACTGTCCCCAGTCACTGTAAACTATCACTGTCCCCAGTCACTGTAAACTATCACTGCTCCCCAGTCACGGTAAACTATCACTGTCCCCCAGTTACTGTAAACTATCACTGCCCCCAGTTACTGTAAACTATCTCTGCCCCCAGTCACTGTAAACTATCACTGCCCCCAAGTCACTGTAAACTATCACTGTCCCCAAGTCACTGTAAACTATCACTGTCCCCAGTCACTGTAAACTATCACTGTCCCCAGTTACTGTAAACTATCACTGCCCCCAAGTCACTGTAAACTATCACTGCCCCCCAGTGACTGTAAACTATCACTGTCCCCAGTCACTGTAAACTATCACTGCCCCCAAGTCACTGTAAACTATCACTGCCCCCCAGTGACTGTAAACTATCACTGCCCCCCAGTTACTGTAAACTATCACTGCCCCCAAGTCACTGTAAACTATCACTGCTCCCCAGTCACTGTAAACTATCACTGCCCCCAGTTACTGTAAACTATCACTGCCCCCAAGTCACTGTAAACTATCACTGCTCCCCAGTGACTGTAAACGATCACTGTCCCCAGTTACTGTAAACTATCACTGCCCCCAGTTACTGTAAACTATCACTGCCCCCAAGTCACTGTAAACTATCACTGCTCCCCAGTCACTGTAAACTATCACTGCCCCCAGTTACTGTAAACTATCACTGCCCCCAAGTCACTGTAAACTATCACTGTCCCCCAGTTACTGTAAACTTTAACTGCCCCCAAGTCACTGTAAACTATCACTGTCCCCAGTCACTGTAAACTATCACTGCTCCCCAGTCACTGTAAACTATCACTGTCCCCAGTCACTGTAAACTATCAGTGCCCCCAGTCACTGTAAAATATCACTGTCCTCCAGTCACTGTAAACTATCACTGCCCCCAGTCACTGTAAACTATCAGTGCCCCCAGTCACTGTAAACTATCACTGTCCCCAGTCACTGTAAACTATCACTGCCCCCAGTCACTGTAAACTATCACTGTCCCCAGTCACTGTCAACTATCAGTGCCCCCAGTCACTGTAAACTATCAGTGCCCCCAGTCACTGTAAACTATCACTGTCCCCCAGTCACTGTCAACTATCACTGCCCCCAGTCACTGTAAACTATCAGTGCCCCCAGTCACTGTAAACTATCACTGTCCCCTGTCACTGTAAACTATCACTGCCCCCAGTCACTGTAAACTATCACTGCCCCCTAGTCACTGTAAACTATCACTGCCCCCAGTCACTGTCAATTATCACTGTCCCCAGTCACTGTAAACTATCACTGCTCCCTAGTCACTGTAAACTATCACTGCCCCCAGTCACTGTAAACTATCACTGCCCCCAGTCACTGTCAACTATCACTGCCCCCAGTCACTGTCAACTATCACTGCCCCCAGTCATCGGAATCCATCACGCCCCCAGTCACTGTAAACTATCATTGCCCCCAGTCACTGTAAACTATCAGTGCCCCCAGTCACTGTAAACTATCACTGTCCCCCAGTCACTGTAAACTATCACTGTCCCCAGTCACTGTAAACTATCACTGCCCCCCAGTCACTGTAAACTATCAGTGCCCCCATCACTGTAAACTATCACTGCCCCCAGTCACTGTAAACTATCACTGCCCCCAGTCACTGTAAACTATCAGTGCCCCCAGTCACTGTAAACTATCACTGCCCCCAGTCACTGTAAACTTTCAGTGCCCCCAGTCACTGTAAACTATCAGTGCCCCCAGTCACTGTAAACTATCACTGCCCCCAGTCACTGTAAACTATCACTGTCCCCAGTCACTGTAAACTATCACTGTCCCCAGTCACTGTAAACTATCAGTGCCCCCAGTCACTGTAAACTATCACTGTCCCCAGTCACTGTAAACTATCACTGCACCCAGTCACTGTAAACTATCACTGCCCCCCAGTCACTGTAAACTATCACTGCCCCCCAGTCACTGTAAACTATCACTGTCCCCAGTCACTGTAAACTATCACTGCACCCAGTCACTGTAAACTATCACTGTCCCCCAGTCAGTGTAAACTATCACTGTCCCCCAGTCACTGTAAACTATCACTGCTCCCCAGTGACTGTAAACTATCACTGCCCCCAGTCACTGTAAACTATCACTGTCCCCCAGTCACTGTAAACTATCACTGCACCCAGTCACTGTAAACTATCACTGTCCCCCAGTCAGTGTAAACTATCACTGTCCCCCAGTCACTGTAAACTATCACTGCTCCCCAGTGACTGTAAACTATCACTGCCCCCAGTCACTGTAAACTATCACTGCCCCCAGTCACTGTAAACTATCACTGTCCCCAGTAACTGTAAACTATCACTGCTCCCCAGTGACTGTAAACTATCACTGTCCCCCAGTCACTGTAAACTATCACTGCCCCCAGTTACTGTAAACTATCACTGCCCCCAAGTCACTGTAAACTATCACTGTCCCCAGTCACTGTAAACTATCACTGCTCCCCAGTGACTGTAAACTATCAATGCTCCCCAGTGACTGTAAACTATCACTGTCCCCCAGTCACTGTAAACTATCACTGCCCCCAGTTACTGTAAACTATCACTGCCCCCAAGTCACTGTAAACTATCACTGTCCCCAGTCACTGTAAACTATCACTGCTCCCCAGTCACTGTAAACTATCACTGCCCCCAGTCACTGTAAACTATCACTGCCCCCAAGTCACTGTAAACTATCACTGCCCCCAGTGACTGTAAACTATCACTGCTCCCCAGTGACTGTAAACTATCACTGTCCCCCAGTCACTGTAAACTATCACTGCCCCCAGTTACTGTAAACTATCACTGCCCCCAAGTCACTGTAAACTATCACTGTCCCCCAGTAACTGTAAACTATCACTGCCCCCAAGTCACTGTAAACTATCACTGTCCCCAGTCACTGTAAACTATCACTGCTCCCCAGTCACTGTAATCTATCACTGTCCCCAGTCACTGTAAACTATCAGTGCCCCCAGTCACTGTAAAATATCACTGTCCTCCAGTCACTGTAAACTATCACTGTCCCCCAGTCACTGTAAACTATCACTGCCCCCAGTTACTGTAAACTATCACTGCCCCCAAGTCACTGTAAACTATCACTGTCCCCAGTCACTGTAAACTATCACTGCTCCCCAGTGACTGTAAACTATCACTGCTCCCCAGTGACTGTAAACTATCACTGTCCCCCAGTCACTGTAAACTATCACTGCCCCCAGTTACTGTAAACTATCACTGCCCCCAAGTCACTGTAAACTATCACTGTCCCCAGTCACTGTAAACTATCACTGCTCCCCAGTCACTGTAAACTATCACTGCCCCCAGTCACTGTAAACTATCACTGCCCCCAAGTCACTGTAAACTATCACTGCCCCCAGTGACTGTAAACTATCACTGCTCCCCAGTGACTGTAAACTATCACTGTCCCCCAGTCACTGTAAACTATCACTGCCCCCAGTTACTGTAAACTATCACTGCCCCCAAGTCACTGTAAACTATCACTGTCCCCCAGTAACTGTAAACTATCACTGCCCCCAAGTCACTGTAAACTATCACTGTCCCCAGTCACTGTAAACTATCACTGCTCCCCAGTCACTGTAAACTATCACTGTCCCCAGTCACTGTAAACTATCAGTGCCCCCAGTCACTGTAAAATATCACTGTCCTCCAGTCACTGTAAACTATCACTGCCCCCAGTCACTGTAAACTATCAGTGCCCCCAGTCACTGTAAACTATCACTGTCCCCAGTCACTGTAAACTATCACTGCCCCCAGTCACTGTAAACTATCACTGTCCCCAGTCACTGTCAACTATCAGTGCCCCCAGTCACTGTAAACTATCAGTGCCCCCAGTCACTGTAAACTATCACTGTCCCCCAGTCACTGTCAACTATCACTGCCCCCAGTCACTGTAAACTATCAGTGCCCCCAGTCACTGTAAACTATCACTGTCCCCTGTCACTGTAAACTATCACTGCCCCCAGTCACTGTAAACTATCACTGCCCCCAGTCACTGTAAACTATCACTGCTCCCTAGTCACTGTAAACTATCACTGCCCCCAGTCACTGTAAACTATCACTGCCCCCAGTCACTGTCAACTATCACTGCCCCCAGTCACTGTCAACTATCACTGCACCCAGTCATCGGAATCCATCACGCCCCCAGTCACTGTAAACTATCATTGCCCCCAGTCACTGTAAACTATCAGTGCCCCCAGTCACTGTAAACTATCACTGTCCCCCAGTCACTGTAAACTATCACTGTCCCCAGTCACTGTAAACTATCACTGCCCCCCAGTCACTGTAAACTATCAGTGCCCCCCTCACTGTAAACTATCACTGCCCCCAGTCACTGTAAACTATCACTGCCCCCAGTCACTGTAAACTATCAGTGCCCCCAGTCACTGTAAACTATCACTGCCCCCAGTCACTGTAAACTTTCAGTGCCCCCAGTCACTGTAAACTATCAGTGCCCCCAGTCACTGTAAACTATCACTGCCCCCAGTCACTGTAAACTATCATTCCCCCTAGTCACTGTAAACTATCACTGTCCCCCAGTCACTGTAAACTATCACTGCCCCCAGTCACTGTAAACTATCAGTGCCCCCAGTCACTGCAAACAATCACTGCCCCCAGTCACTGTAAACTATCACTGTCCCCAGTCACTGTAAACTATCACTGTCCCCAGTCACTGTAAACTATCAGTGCCCCCAGTCACTGTAAACTATCACTGTCCCCAGTCACTGTAAACTATCACTGCACCCAGTCACTGTAAACTATCACTGCCCCCCAGTCACTGTAAACTATCACTGTCCCCAGTCACTGTAAACTATCACTGCACCCAGTCACTGTAAACTATCACTGCCCCCCAGTCACTGTAAACTATCACTGCCCCCCAGTCACTGTAAACTATCAGTGTCCCCAGTCACGGTAAACTATCACTGTCCCCAGTCACTGTAAACTATCACTGTCCCCAGTCACTGTAAACTATCACTGCCCCCCAGTCACTGTAAACTATCAGTGCCCCCAGTCACTGTAAACTATCAGTGCCCCCAGTCACTGTAAACTATCACTGTCCCCAGTCACTGTAAACTATCACTGCCCCCCAGTCACTGTAAACTATCACTGCCCCCAGTCACTGTAAACTATCACTGTCCCCAGTCACTGTAAACTATCACTGCCCCCCAGTCACTGTAAACTATCAGAGCCCCCAGTCACTGTAAACTATCACTGCCCCCAGTCACTGTAAACTATCACTGCCCCCAGTCACTGTAAACTATCACTGTCCCCAGTCACTGTAAACTATCACTGCCCCCCAGTCACTGTAAACTATCACTGCCCCCAGTCACTGTAAACTATCACTGTCCCCAGTCACTGTAAACTATCACTGCCCCCCAGTCACTGTAAACTATCAGTGCCCCCAGTCACTGTAAACTATCACTGCCCCCAGTCACTGTAAACTATCACTGCCCCCAGTCACTGTAAACTATCAGTGCCCCCAGTCACTGTAAACTATCACTGCCCCCAGTCACTGTAAACTATCAGTGCCCCCAGTCACTGTAAACTATCAGTGCCCCCAGTCACTGTAAACTATCACTGTCCCCAGTCACTGTAAACTATCACTGCTCCCCAGTCACTGTAAACTATCACTGCCCCCAGTCACTGTAAACTATCACTGCCCCCAGTCACTGTAAACTATCACTGCCCCCTAGTCACTGTAAACTATCACTGCCCCCAGTCACTGTAAACTATCACTGCTCCCTAGTCACTGTAAACTATCACTGCCCCCAGTCACTGTAAACTATCACTGCCCCCAGTCACTGTCAACTATCACTGCCCCCCAGTCACTGTAAACTATCACTGCTCCCCAGTCACTGTAAACTATCACTGTCCCCCAGTCACCGGAATCCATCACGCCCCCAGTCACTGTAAACTATCACTGCCCCCAGTCACTGTCAACTATCACTGCCCCCAGTCACTGTCAACTATCACTGCCCCCAGTCACTGTAAACTATCACTGCCCCCAGTCACCGGAATCCATCACGCCCCCAGTCACTGTAAACTATCAGTGCCCCCAGTCACTGTAAACTATCAGTGCCCCCAGTCACTGTAAACTATCACTGTCCCCCAGTCACTGTAAACTATCACTGTCCCCAGTCACTGTAAACTATCACTGCCCCCCAGTCACTGTAAACTATCAGTGCCCCCATCACTGTAAACTATCACTGCCCCCAGTCACTGTAAACTATCACTGCCCCCAGTCACTGTAAACTATCAGTGCCCCCAGTCACTGTAAACTATCACTGCCCCCAGTCACTGTAAACTTTCAGTGCCCCCAGTCACTGTAAACTATCAGTGCCCCCAGTCACTGTAAACTATCACTGCCCCCAGTCACTGTAAACTATCATTCCCCCTAGTCACTGTAAACTATCACTGTCCCCCAGTCACTGTAAACTATCACTGCCCCCAGTCACTGTAAACTATCACTGTCCCCAGTCACTGTAAACTATCACTGTCCCCAGTCACTGTAAACTATCACTGTCCCCAGTCACTGTAAACTATAACTGTCCCCAGTCACTGTAAACTATCACTGCCCCCAGTGACTGTAAACTATCAGTGCCCCCAGTCACTGTAAACTATCAGTGCCCCCAGTCACTGCAAACTATCACTGCCCCCAGTCACTGTAAACTATCACTGTCCCCAGTCACTGTAAACTATCACTGTCCCCAGTCACTGTAAACTATCAGTGCCCCCAGTCACTGTAAACTATCACTGTCCCCAGTCACTGTAAACTATCACTGCACCCAGTCACTGTAAACTATCACTGCCCCCCAGTCACTGTAAACTATCACTGCCCCCCAGTCACTGTAAACTATCACTGTCCCCAGTCACTGTAAACTATCCCTGCACCCAGTCACTGTAAACTATCACTGCCCCCCAGTCACTGTAAACTATCACTGCCCCCCAGTCACTGTAAACTATCAGTGTCCCCAGTCACTGTAAACTATCACTGCACCCAGTCACTGTAAACTATCACTGTCCCCAGTCACTGTAAACTATCACTGCCCCCCAGTCACTGTAAACTATCAGTGCCCCCAGTCACTGTAAACTATCACTTCCCCCAGTCACTGTAAACTATCAGTGCCCCCAGTCACTGTAAACTATCAGTGCCCCCAGTCACTGTAAACTATCACTGTCCCCAGTCACTGTAAACTATCACTGCTCCCCAGTCACTGTAAACTATCACTGCCCCCCAGTCACTGTAAACTATCAGTGTCCCCAGTCACTGTAAACTATCACTGCACCCAGTCACTGTAAACTATCACTGTCCCCAGTCACTGTAAACTATCACTGCCCCCCAGTCACTGTAAACTATCAGTGCCCCCAGTCACTGTAAACTATCACTTCCCCCAGTCACTGTAAACTATCAGTGCCCCCAGTCACTGTAAACTATCAGTGCCCCCAGTCACTGTAAACTATCACTGTCCCCAGTCACTGTAAACTATCACTGCTCCCCAGTCACTGTAAACTATCACTGCCCCCAGTCACTGCAAACAATCACTGCCCCCAGTCACTGTAAACTATCACTGTCCCCAGTCACTGTAAACTATCACTGTCCCCAGTCACTGTAAACTATCAGTGCCCCCAGTCACTGTAAACTATCACTGTCCCCAGTCACTGTAAACTATCACTGCACCCAGTCACTGTAAACTATCACTGCCCCCCAGTCACTGTAAACTATCACTGTCCCCAGTCACTGTAAACTATCACTGCACCCAGTCACTGTAAACTATCACTGCCCCCCAGTCACTGTAAACTATCACTGCCCCCCAGTCACTGTAAACTATCAGTGTCCCCAGTCACGGTAAACTATCACTGTCCCCAGTCACTGTAAACTATCACTGTCCCCAGTCACTGTAAACTATCACTGCCCCCCAGTCACTGTAAACTATCAGTGCCCCCAGTCACTGTAAACTATCAGTGCCCCCAGTCACTGTAAACTATCACTGTCCCCAGTCACTGTAAACTATCACTGCCCCCCAGTCACTGTAAACTATCACTGCCCCCAGTCACTGTAAACTATCACTGTCCCCAGTCACTGTAAACTATCACTGCCCCCCAGTCACTGTAAACTATCAGAGCCCCCAGTCACTGTAAACTATCACTGCCCCCAGTCACTGTAAACTATCACTGCCCCCAGTCACTGTAAACTATCACTGTCCCCAGTCACTGTAAACTATCACTGCCCCCCAGTCACTGTAAACTATCACTGCCCCCAGTCACTGTAAACTATCACTGTCCCCAGTCACTGTAAACTATCACTGCCCCCCAGTCACTGTAAACTATCAGTGCCCCCAGTCACTGTAAACTATCACTGCCCCCAGTCACTGTAAACTATCACTGCCCCCAGTCACTGTAAACTATCAGTGCCCCCAGTCACTGTAAACTATCACTGCCCCCAGTCACTGTAAACTATCAGTGCCCCCAGTCACTGTAAACTATCAGTGCCCCCAGTCACTGTAAACTATCACTGTCCCCAGTCACTGTAAACTATCACTGCTCCCCAGTCACTGTAAACTATCACTGCCCCCAGTCACTGTAAACTATCACTGCCCCCAGTCACTGTAAACTATCACTGCCCCCTAGTCACTGTAAACTATCACTGCCCCCAGTCACTGTAAACTATCACTGCTCCCTAGTCACTGTAAACTATCACTGCCCCCAGTCACTGTAAACTATCACTGCCCCCAGTCACTGTCAACTATCACTGCCCCCCAGTCACTGTAAACTATCACTGCTCCCCAGTCACTGTAAACTATCACTGTCCCCCAGTCACCGGAATCCATCACGCCCCCAGTCACTGTAAACTATCACTGCCCCCAGTCACTGTCAACTATCACTGCCCCCAGTCACTGTCAACTATCACTGCCCCCAGTCACTGTAAACTATCACTGCCCCCAGTCACCGGAATCCATCACGCCCCCAGTCACTGTAAACTATCAGTGCCCCCAGTCACTGTAAACTATCAGTGCCCCCAGTCACTGTAAACTATCACTGTCCCCCAGTCACTGTAAACTATCACTGTCCCCAGTCACTGTAAACTATCACTGCCCCCCAGTCACTGTAAACTATCAGTGCCCCCATCACTGTAAACTATCACTGCCCCCAGTCACTGTAAACTATCACTGCCCCCAGTCACTGTAAACTATCAGTGCCCCCAGTCACTGTAAACTATCACTGCCCCCAGTCACTGTAAACTTTCAGTGCCCCCAGTCACTGTAAACTATCAGTGCCCCCAGTCACTGTAAACTATCACTGCCCCCAGTCACTGTAAACTATCATTCCCCCTAGTCACTGTAAACTATCACTGTCCCCCAGTCACTGTAAACTATCACTGCCCCCAGTCACTGTAAACTATCACTGTCCCCAGTCACTGTAAACTATCACTGTCCCCAGTCACTGTAAACTATCACTGTCCCCAGTCACTGTAAACTATAACTGTCCCCAGTCACTGTAAACTATCACTGCCCCCAGTGACTGTAAACTATCAGTGCCCCCAGTCACTGTAAACTATCAGTGCCCCCAGTCACTGCAAACTATCACTGCCCCCAGTCACTGTAAACTATCACTGTCCCCAGTCACTGTAAACTATCACTGTCCCCAGTCACTGTAAACTATCAGTGCCCCCAGTCACTGTAAACTATCACTGTCCCCAGTCACTGTAAACTATCACTGCACCCAGTCACTGTAAACTATCACTGCCCCCCAGTCACTGTAAACTATCACTGCCCCCCAGTCACTGTAAACTATCACTGTCCCCAGTCACTGTAAACTATCCCTGCACCCAGTCACTGTAAACTATCACTGCCCCCCAGTCACTGTAAACTATCACTGCCCCCCAGTCACTGTAAACTATCAGTGTCCCCAGTCACTGTAAACTATCACTGCACCCAGTCACTGTAAACTATCACTGTCCCCAGTCACTGTAAACTATCACTGCCCCCCAGTCACTGTAAACTATCAGTGCCCCCAGTCACTGTAAACTATCACTTCCCCCAGTCACTGTAAACTATCAGTGCCCCCAGTCACTGTAAACTATCAGTGCCCCCAGTCACTGTAAACTATCACTGTCCCCAGTCACTGTAAACTATCACTGCTCCCCAGTCACTGTAAACTATCACTGCCCCCAGTCACTGTAAACTATCACTGCCCCCAGTCACTGTAAACTATCAGTGCCCCCAGTCATTGTAAACTATCACTGTCCCCCAGTCACTGTAAACTATCACTGCCCCCAGTCACTGTAAACTATCACTGTCCCCAGTCACTGTAAACTATCACTGTCCCCAGTCACTGTAAACTATCACTGTCCCCAGTCACTGTAAACTATCACTGTCCCCAGTCACTGTAAACTATCACTGCCCCCAGTCACTGTAAACTATCACTGCCCCCAGTCACTGTAAACTATCACTGCCCCCAGTCACTGTAAACTATCACTGTCCCCAGTCACTGTAAACTATCACTGTCCCCAGTCACTGTAAACTATCAGTGCCCCCAGTCACTGTAAACTATCACTGTCCCCAGTCACTGTAAACTATCACTGTCCCCAGTCACTGTAAACTATCAGTACCCCCAGTCACTGTAAACTATCACTGTCCCCAGTCACTGTAAACTATCACTGCCCCAGTCACTGTAAACTATCAGTGCCCCCATCACTGTAAACTATCACTGTCCCCAGTCACTGTAAACTATCACTGTCCCCAGTCACTGTAAACTATCAGTGCACCCAGTCACTGTAAACTATCACTGTCCCCCAGTCACTGTAAACTATCACTGCCCCCAGTCACTGTAAACTATCACTGTCCCCAGTCACTGTAAACTATCACTGCCCCCAGTCACTGTAAACTATCAGTGCCCCCAGTCGCTGTAAACTATCACTGTCCCCCAGTCACTGTAAACTATCACTGTCCCCAGTCACTGTAAACTATCACTGCCCCCAGTCACTGTAAACTATCACTGTCCCCAGTCACTGTAAACTATCACTGTCCCCCAGTCACTGTAAACTATCAGTGCCCCCAGTCACTGTAAACTGTCACTGCCCCCACTCACTGTAAACTATCACTGCCCCCAGTCACTGTAGACTATCACTGCCCCCAGTCACTGTAAACTATCACTGCCCCCAGTCACTGTAAACCATCACTGCCCCCCGTCACTGTAAACTATCACTGCCCCCAGTCACTGTAAACTATCACTGCTCCCCAGTGACTGTAAACTATCACTGCTCCCCAGTCACTGTAAACTATCACTGCTCCCCAGTCACTGTAAACTATCACTGCCCCCCAGTGACTGTAAACTATCACTGCTCCCCAGTCACTGTAAACTATCACTGCCCCCAGTCACTGAAAACTATCACTGCCCCCAGTCACTGTAAACTATCACTGCTCCCCAGTCACTGTAAACTATCACTGCTCCCCAGTCACTGTAAACTATCACTGCTCCCCAGTCACTGTAAACTATCACTGCTCCCCAGTGACTGTAAACTATCACTGCTCCCCAGTGACTGTAAACTATCACTGCTCCCCAGACACTGTAAACTATCACTGTCCCCAGTCACTGTAAACTATCACTGTCCCCCAGTTACTGTAAACTATCACTGCCCCCCAGTCACTGTAAACTATCACTGTCCCCCAGTCACTGTAAACTATCACTGCCCCCAGTCACTGTAAACTGTCACTGCAGCCCAGTGACTGTGAACTATCACTGTCCCCCAGTCACTGTAAACTATCACTGCCCCCCAGTGACTGTAAACTATCACTGTCCCCCTGTCACTGTAAACTGTCACTGCCCCCCAGTCACTGTAAACTATCACTGTCGGGCAATCACTGTAAACTATCACTGCTCCCCAGTCACTGTAAACTATCACTGCCCCCAGTCACTGTAAACTATCACTGTCCCCGAGTCACAGGAAACTATCACTGCCCCCAGTCACTCTAAACTATCACTGCTCCCCAGTGACTGTAAACTATCACTGCTCCCCAGTGACTGTAAACTATCACTGTCCCCCAGTCACTGTAAACTATCACTGCCCCCAGTTACTGTAAACTATCACTGCCCCCAAGTCACTGTAAACTATCACTGCCCCAGTCACTGTAAACTATCATTGCTCCCCAGTCACTGTAAACTATCACTGCCCCCAGTTACTGTAAACTATCACTGCCCCCAAGTCACTGTAAACTATCACTGCCCCCAGTGACTGTAAACTATCACTGCTCCCCAGTGACTGTAAACTATCACTGTCCCCCAGTCACTGTAAACTATCAGTGCCCCCAGTGACTGTAAACTATCACTGCTCCCCAGTGACTGTAAACTATCACTGTCCCCCAGTCACTGTAAACTATCACTGCCCCCAGTTACTGTAAACTATCACTGCCCCCAAGTCACTGTAAACTATCACTGTCCCCCAGTAACTGTAAACTATCACTGCCCCCAAGTCACTGTAAACTATCACTGTCCCCAGTCACTGTAAACTATCACTGCTCCCCAGTCACTGTAAACTATCACTGTCCCCAGTCACTGTAAACTATCAGTGCCCCCAGTCACTGTAAAATATCACTGTCCTCCAGTCACTGTAAACTATCACTGCCCCCAGTCACTGTAAACTATCAGTGCCCCCAGTCACTGTAAACTATCACTGTCCCCAGTCACTGTAAACTATCACTGCCCCCAGTCACTGTAAACTATCACTGTCCCCAGTCACTGTCAACTATCAGTGCCCCCAGTCACTGTAAACTATCAGTGCCCCCAGTCACTGTAAACTATCACTGTCCCCCAGTCACTGTCAAATATCACTGCCCCCAGTCACTGTAAACTATCAGTGCCCCCAGTCACTGTAAACTATCACTGTCCCCTGTCACTGTAAACTATCACTGCCCCCAGTCACTGTAAACTATCACTGCCCCCTAGTCACTGTAAACTATCACTGCCCCCAGTCACTGTCAATTATCACTGTCCCCAGTCACTGTAAAGTATCACTGCCCCCAGTCACTGTAAACTATCACTGCTCCCTAGTCACTGTAAACTATCACTGCCCCCAGTCACTGTAAACTATCACTGCCCCCAGTCACTGTCAACTATCACTGCCCCCAGTCACTGTCAACTATCACTGCACCCAGTCATCGGAATCCATCACGCCCCCAGTCACTGTAAACTATCATTGCCCCCAGTCACTGTAAACTATCAGTGTCCCCAGTCACTGTAAACTATCACTGTCCCCCAGTCACTGTAAACTATCACTGTCCCCAGTCACTGTAAACTATCACTGCCCCCCAGTCACTGTAAACTATCAGTGCCCCCATCACTGTAAACTATCACTGCCCCCAGTCACTGTAAACTATCACTGCCCCCAGTCACTGTAAACTATCAGTGCCCCCAGTCACTGTAAACTATCACTGCCCCCAGTCACTGTAAACTTTCAGTGCCCCCAGTCACTGTAAACTATCAGTGCCCCCAGTCACTGTAAACTATCACTGCCCCCAGTCACTGTAAACTATCATTCCCCCTAGTCACTGTAAACTATCACTGTCCCCCAGTCACTGTAAACTATCACTGCCCCCAGTCACTGTAAACTATCACTGTCCCCAGTCACTGTAAACTATCATTCCCCCTAGTCACTGTAAACTATCACTGTCCCCCAGTCACTGTAAACTATCACTGCCCCCAGTCACTGTAAACTATCACTGCCCCCAGTAACTGTAAACTATCACTGTCCCCAGTCACTGTAAACTATCACTGTCCCCAGTCACTGTAAACTATCACTGTCCCCAGTCACTGTAAACTATCACTGTCCCCAGTCACTGTAAACTATCACTGCCCCCAGTGACTGTAAACTATCACTGCCCCCAGTCACTGTAAACTATCAGTGCCCCCAGTCACTGCAAACTATCACTGCCCCCAGTCACTGTAAACTATCACTGTCCCCAGTCACTGTAAACTATCACTGTCCCCAGTCACTGTAAACTATCAGTGCCCCCAGTCACTGTAAACTATCACTGTCCCCAGTCACTGTAAACTATCACTGCACCCAGTCACTGTAAACTATCACTGCCCCCCAGTCACTGTAAACTATCACTGTCCCCAGTCACTGTAAACTATCACTGCACCCAGTCACTGTAAACTATCACTGCCCCCCAGTCACTGTAAACTATCACTGCCCCCCAGTCACTGTAAACTATCAGTGTCCCCAGTCACTGTAAACTATCACTGTCCCCAGTCACTGTAAACTATCACTGTCCCCAGTCACTGTAAACTATCACTGCCCCCCAGTCACTGTAAACTATCAGTGCCCCCAGTCACTGTAAACTATCACTGCCCCCAGTCACTGTAAATTATCACTGTCCCCAGTCACTGTAAACTATCACTGCCCCCAGTCACTGTAAACTATCACTGCCCCCAGTCACTGTAAACTATCACTGTCCCCAGTCACTGTAAACTATCACTGCCCCCCAGTCACTGTAAACTATCACTGCCCCCAGTCACTGTAAACTATCACTGTCCCCAGTCACTGTAAACTATCACTGCCCCCCAGTCACTGTAAACTATCAGTGCCCCCAGTCACTGTAAACTATCACTGCCCCCAGTCACTGTAAACTATCACTGTCCCCAGTCACTGTAAACTATCACTGCCCCCCAGTCACTGTAAACTATCACTGCCCCCAGTCACTGTAAACTATCACTGTCCCCAGTCACTGTAAACTATCACTGCCCCCCAGTCACTGTAAACTATCACTGCCCCCCAGTCACTGTAAACTATCACTGCCCCCAGTCACTGTAAACTATCACTGCCCCCAGTCACTGTAAACTATCACTGCTCCCCAGTGACTGTAAACTATCACTGCCCCCAGTCACTGTAAACTATCACTGCCCCCAGTCACTGTAAACTATCAGTGCCCCCAGTCACTGTAAACTATCACTGCCCCCAGTCACTGTAAACTATCAGTGCCCCCAGTCACTGTAAACTATCAGTGCCCCCAGTCACTGTAAACTATCACTGTCCCCAGTCACTGTAAACTATCACTGCTCCCCAGTCACTGTAAACTATCACTGCCCCCAGTCACTGTAAACTATCACTGCCCCCAGTCACTGTAAACTATCACTGCCCCCTAGTCACTGTAAACTATCACTGCCCCCAGTCACTGTAAACTATCACTGCTCCCTAGTCACTGTAAACTATCACTGCCCCCAGTCACTGTAAACTATCACTGCCCCCAGTCACTGTCAACTATCACTGCCCCCAGTCACTGTCAACTATCACTGCCCCCAGTCACCGGAATCCATCACGCCCCCAGTCACTGTAAACTATCAGTGCCCCCAGTCACTGTAAACTATCAGTGCCCCCAGTCACTGTAAACTATCACTGTCCCCCAGTCACTGTAAACTATCACTGTCCCCAGTCACTGTAAACTATCACTGCCCCCCAGTCACTGTAAACTATCACTGTCCCCCAGTCACTGTAAACTATCACTGTCCCCAGTCACTGTAAACTATCACTGCCCCCCAGTCACTGTAAACTACCACTGCCCCCAGTCACTGTAAACTATCAGTGCCCCCATCACTGTAAACTATCACTGCCCCCAGTCACTGTAAACTATCACTGCCCCCAGTCACTGTAAACTATCAGTGCCCCCAGTCACTGTAAACTATCACTGCCCCCAGTCACTGTAAACTTTCAGTGCCCCCAGTCACTGTAAACTATCAGTGCCCCCAGTCACTGTAAACTATCACTGCCCCCAGTCACTGTAAACTATCATTCCCCCTAGTCACTGTAAACTATCACTGTCCCCCAGTCACTGTAAACTATCACTGCCCCCAGTCACTGTAAACTATCACTGTCCCCCAGTCACTGTAAACTATCAGTGCCCCCAGTCACTGTAAACTATCACTGTCCCCAGTCACTGTAAACTATAACTGTCCCCAGTCACTGTAAACTATCACTGCCCCCAGTGACTGTAAACTATCACTGCCCCCAGTCACTGTAAACTATCAGTGCCCCCAGTCACTGCAAACTATCACTGCCCCCAGTCACTGTAAACTATCACTGTCCCCAGTCACTGTAAACTATCACTGTCCCCAGTCACTGTAAACTATCAGTGCCCCCAGTCACTGTAAACTATCACTGTCCCCAGTCACTGTAAACTATCACTGCACCCAGTCACTGTAAACTATCACTGCCCCCCAGTCACTGTAAACTATCACTGCCCCCCAGTCACTGTAAACTATCACTGTCCCCAGTCACTGTAAACTATCCCTGCACCCAGTCACTGTAAACTATCACTGCCCCCCAGTCACTGTAAACTATCACTGTCCCCCAGTCACTGTAAACTATCAGTGTCCCCAGTCACTGTAAACTATCACTGCACCCAGTCACTGTAAACTATCACTGTCCCCAGTCACTGTAAACTATCACTGCTCCCCAGTCACTGTAAACTATCACTGTCCCCCAGTCACTGTAAACTATCAGTGCCCCCAGTCACTGTAAACTATCACTTCCCCCAGTCACTGTAAACTATCAGTGCCCCCAGTCACTGTAAACTATCAGTGCCCCCAGTCACTGTAAACTATCACTGTCCCCAGTCACTGTAAACTATCACTGCTCCCCAGTCACTGTAAACTATCACTGCCCCCAGTCACTGTAAACTATCACTGCCCCCAGTCACTGTAAACTATCAGTGCCCCCAGTCATTGTAAACTATCACTGTCCCCCAGTCACTGTAAACTATCACTGCCCCCAGTCACTGTAAACTATCACTGTCCCCAGTCACTGTAAACTATCACTGTCCCCAGTCACTGTAAACTATCACTGTCCCCAGTCACTGTAAACTATCACTGCCCCCAGTCACTGTAAACTATCACTGCCCCCAGTCACTGTAAACTATCACTGCCCCCAGTCACTGTAAACTATCACTGTCCCCAGTCACTGTAAACTATCACTGTCCCCAGTCACTGTAAACTATCAGTGCCCCCAGTCACTGTAAACTATCACTGTCCCCAGTCACTGTAAACTATCACTGTCCCCAGTCACTGTAAACTATCAGTACCCCCAGTCACTGTAAACTATCACTGTCCTCAGTCACTGTAAACTATCACTGTCCCCAGTCACTGTAAACTATCAGTGCCCCCATCACTGTAAACTATCACTGTCCCCAGTCACTGTAAACTATCACTGTCCCCAGTCACTGTAAACTATCAGTGCACCCAGTCACTGTAAACTATCACTGTCCCCCAGTCACTGTAAACTATCACTGCCCCCAGTCACTGTAAACTATCACTGTCCCCAGTCACTGTAAACTATCACTGCCCCCAGTCACTGTAAACTATCAGTGCCCCCAGTCGCTGTAAACTATCACTGTCCCCCAGTCACTGTAAACTATCACTGTCCCCAGTCACTGTAAACTATCACTGCCCCCAGTCACTGTAAACTATCACTGTCCCCAGTCACTGTAAACTATCACTGTCCCCCAGTCACTGTAAACTATCAGTGCCCCCAGTCACTGTAAACTGTCACTGCCCCCACTCACTGTAAACTATCACTGCCCCCAGTCACTGTAGACTATCACTGCCCCCAGTCACTGTAAACTATCACTGCCCCCAGTCACTGTAAACTATCACTGCCCCCCGTCACTGTAAACTATCACTGCCCCCAGTCACTGTAAACTATCACTGCTCCCCAGTGACTGTAAACTATCACTGCCCCCCAGTCACTGTAAACTATCACTGCTCCCCAGTGACTGTAAACTATCACTGCTCCCCAGTCACTGTAAACTATCACTGCTCCCCAGTCACTGTAAACTATCACTGCTCCCCAGTGACTGTAAACTATCACTGCTCCCCAGTCACTGTAAACTATCACTGCCCCCAGTCACTGTAAACTATCACTGCCCCCAGTCACTGTAAACTATCACTGCCCCCAGTCACTGTAAACTATCACTGTCCCCGAGTCACAGGAAACTATCACTGCCCCCAGTCACTCTAAACTATCACTGCCCCCAGTCACTCTAAACTATCACTGCCCCCAGTCACTGTAAACTATCACTGCCCCCAGTCACTGTAAACTATCACTGCCCCCAGTCACTGTAAACTATCACTGCCCCCAGTCACTGTAAACTATCACTGCCCCCAGTCACTGTAAACTATCACTGTCCCCGAGTCACAGGAAACTATCACTGCCCACAGTCTTTTTTTTTATTTCAAAAATATACTTTATTCCCACAAAAAAAACTCTCCAATAAAACATTGCAAAATTACAGATCCAAATGTCATAAACAGTGTAAAAAAGAATCATTTTTACAGTCCAATACCGTGCTCATTTACAAAAACATTACATTCCGTTACATTTCATTTCGTAAAACTATATACATGTGTCAGAGTTTACTGTGTGCCGTTATTTTTCAGGTTGGCACACAGTTACGCAGCCCGAGGGTATTCTGCAGTTACCCGGCCCTCGGTCTGCCTCGGTTGAGACGCTTTACACGGTGGCCTTTCCCCATTGTGCCTTGGCGGCGGCTGCCCCAAGCTTGAGCGCGTCCCTGAGCACGTAGTCCTGGACCTTGGAATGTGCCAGTCTGCAACACTCGGTCGAGGACAATTCTTTCAGCTGGAAGATCAGCAAGTTTCGGGCGGACCAAAGCGCGTCCTTCACCGAGTTGATGACCCTCCAGCAGCGGTTGATATTTGTCTCGGTGTGCGTCCCCGGAAACAGCCCGTAGAGCACAGAGTCCTGCGTCACCGAGCTGCCCGGGACGAACCGCGACAAATACCACTGCATCTCACTCCAGACCTTCTTTGCAAAGGCACATTCCACAAGGAGGTGTGCGACCATCTCATCAGCCCCACAGCCGCTCCGAGGGCAGCGTGCGGTGAGGTTGAGACCCCGGGCGTGCATAAAGGATCTGACGGGGAGTGCCCTTCTCACCACCAGCCAAGCCAGGTCTTGGTGCTTGTTTGTGAGTTCTGGTGATGAGGCATTCTGCCAAATGACATTGACAGTCCGCTCAGGGAACCATCCGACAGGATCTGCCGTCTCCTTTTCTCTCAGGGCCTCAAGGACATTTCGTGCTGACCACTGCTTGATAGCCATGTGGTCAAAGGTGTGTTTCCGGAAGAATTTCTCCATGAAGGACAGGTGCTGCGGTACGGTCCAACTACTTGGAGCGTTCCGCGGCAATGTGGCCAGACCCATCCTCCGCAACACTTGGGACAGGTAGAACCTCAAAAAATAGTGGCACTTGCTGTTACTGTACCGAGGATCTACACACAGCTTGATGCAGCCGCACACAAAGGTGGCCATCAGGATGAGGGCGGCGTTGGGAACGTTTTTCCCTCCGTTCTCTGGAGATTTGTGCATCGCCTCCCTCCGGACACGATCCATCTTTGATCTCCAGATGAACTTGAAGATGGCCCGGGTCACTGCTGCTGCGCAGGACTTGGGGAGAGGCCACACCTGCGCCACGTACAACAACACGGACAGAACCTCGCATCGGATCACAAGGTTCTTCCCAGTAATGGAGAGGGAGCGTTGCTCCCACAATCCCAATTTTTGTCTGGCTTTGGCGATGCGCTCCTCCCAGTTTTTGGCGCATGCCCCCATTGCTCCGAACCATATCCCCAGCACCTTGAGGTAGTCTGCCCTAATGGTGAAGGGGACAAAGGATGTGTCAGGCCAGTTCCCAAAGAACATGGCCTCACTCTTACCCTGGTTGACTTTGGCTCCCGAGGCCAGCTCGAACTGCTCACAGACTCGAAGAAGCCTGCGAACAGACGAGGGGTCCGAGCAGAAAACAGCCACGTCATCCATGTACAGGGAGGCTTTGACTTGCGTCCCTCCGCTGCCTGGGATTGTAACCCCTTTGATGCCTGGGTCGCTTCTGAGGGCCTCGGCAAAGGGTTCAATGCAACACACAAAAAGGACGGAGGAGAGAGGGCAGCCCTGCCTGACTCCAGACCTGCTCCACGGAGCGGACCCTGGACCGGAAGATAACCTTGGAGGCCTCTGAGGCAAAGAGTGAGGTTTGCTGGCTCTTCACCTCCCGGAGGTCCTCCTTGACATCCACCCCCATCGAATGCAGTTGGAGTAGCTCCTGCATGCTTTTCTGGAGTCGGGACATTTCCCCCCGTCTCTCCCTGGCCTTCTGAACCCCTTTTCAGATAAATAACCTCTTGATGTTGCCCTTGATGGTTTCCCACCAGAGCGATGGAGACTCAAAGAAGGGTTTCACGGTCCTCCAACCGTGGTAAACCCTCGTGAGTTCCTCGAGGTTCTCTGGGGTCAACAGTTCTACATTAAGCTTCCAGGACCCCCTGCCCACTTTCTGGTTTTCCTCCAGCTGACAGTCTGCCAGCAGGAGGCAGTGGTCAGAGAAGAACACCGGCTTGACGTCGGTGGACCTGACCATGAGCGCGCGGGATGCAAACATGAAGTCGATCCTGGAGCGGACAGACCCGTCTGGCCGCGACCACATGTATCTACGCTGCCCTCCGTCTGCTTGGTCGCTGAAGACGTCGAGCAGCTTGGCATCTTTGACTGTTTCCAGCAGGGCTCTGGACGTAGCCTCCAGTTTACTTTCGGCCCTGTTGGATCGGCCGGCCTTGTCAATAATACAGTTGACCCTCACATCTCCTTTGAACTTTCCCCCTCTCACCTTAAGTGCGTGCCCCCTCGTATTAGACATTTCAAC
Organism: Mustelus asterias; assembly: GCF_964213995.1. NCBI lineage: Eukaryota > Metazoa > Chordata > Chondrichthyes > Carcharhiniformes > Triakidae > Mustelus > Mustelus asterias. The sequence continues at coordinate 25,278,882 of NC_135828.1, forward strand.
TTTGGCAAGAAGATTCCGACTGTCAACCCTATCTATGCCTCTCTTAATTTGATCGACTTCTATCAGGTCTCCCCTCAGCCTCCGCCACTCCAGAGAAAACAACCCTAGTTTGTCCAGCCTCTCCTTATAGTTCATACCCTCCAATCCAGGCAGCATCCTGGTAAACCTCTTCTGCACCCTCCCCAAAGCCTCCACATCCTTCCTGTAATGTGGTGACCAGAATTGAATGCAAAACTCTAAGTGCGGCCTAACTAAAGTTTTATAAAGCTGCAACATGACATCCTAACTCTTGTACTCAATGCCCCGACCAAATAAAGGCAAGCATGCCACACGCCTTCTTTACCACCCTATCCACTTGTGTGGCCACTTTCAGGGAGCTATGGACTTGAGCCCCAAGATCCCTCTGTACATCAATGCTGTTCAGGATCCTGCCATTAACTGTATACTTACCCTTAACATTGGATCTCCCAAAGTGCAGCACCTCACTCTTGCCCAGATTAAACTCCATCTGCCATTTCTCTGCCCGTATCGGCAGCTGATCTATATCCCGGGTATAAGATATTGCTTTACGGCCAGACTTCTTCAAGAATTACTTCAATGGCTGTAAAATAATTTGGATATTTGTTATTGCCTTTGATTAAGTGGTTTATCACCAGGGGATATCAGTTGAGGGTGAGTGGTCGCAGGTTTTGGGGCGATTCAAGGAGAATGCTTACTCGAAGAGAGTTTTTCAAAAATTCACTCATGGACATCACTGCCTGGCCAGCATTTATTGCAGTTAAGAGTCAACCACATTGCTGTGGCTCTGGAGTAACATGTAGGCCAGACCAGGTACTGAAGGCAGATTTCCTTCCCTGAAAGACATCAGTGAACCAGATGGGTTTTTCCAACAATTGACAATGGTTTCATGGTCATCAGTAGATTCTTAATTCCAGATGTTTTTTTATTGAATTAAAATTCCACCATCTGCCGTGGCAGGATTCGAACCCAGGTCCCCAGAACATTAGCTGAATTTCTGGATGAATAGTCTAGCGATAATACCACTAGGCCATCGCCTCCCCGTAAACCAATGTGCACTCTAGGAGAGTGGTAGGGTTCTGGAACTCATTACCTCAAAAGGTAGTCGAGGCAGGAACACTTGTAACATTAATGAAGTATTTGGATTCGCGCTTGAACTGCTGTCAGCTACAAGGTGTGGGCCAAGAACTGGGAAGTATGATTAGGCTGGATGGCAACTTGTCAGTTGGTGATAGTGTGGAGACGAGGGGCTGAATGGTCTGTGCTGTAAAGCACCATGATTCTATGATGTCTGGAGGTGGTGAAAGGTGCTGTATAATTCTCTTACACGGGATGCGGTGTCACTGGTTGGGCCAGCAGATTTTGCCTATCCCTAATTGCCTTTGATATGAGTGTCTCCCTCAGCCATTTCAGAGGGCAGTTGAGAGTCAACCACATTGCTGTGGCTCTGGAGTCACATATAGGCCAGACCTGGTAAGGACGGCTGGTTTCCTTTCCTCAAGGGGCATTAGTGAACCAGATGGGGGTTTTACGACAATTGATGATAGTTTCATGGTCGCTACTACTTAGACTCACTTTAGATTTCAGATTAGTGAATTGAATTTAAATTCCATCAGCTGCCCTGATAGAATAGAATAGAAACCCTACAGTACAGAAAGAGGCCATTCGGCCTATCGAGTCTGCACCGACCACAATCCCACCCAGGCCCTACCCCCATATCCCTACATATTTTACCCACTAATCCCTCTAACCTACGCATCTCAGGACACTAAGGGCAATTTTTAGCGTGGCCAATCAACATAACCCGCACATCTTTGGACTGTGGGAGGAAACCGGAGCACCCGGAGGAAACCCACGCAGACACGAGGAGAATGTGCAAACTCCACACAGACAGTGACCCAAGCTGGGAATCGAACCCAGGTCCCTGGAGCTGTGAAGCAGCAGTGCTAACCACTGTGCTATCGTGCCGCCCCGATGAGATTTGAACCTGCATCCCAGAACGTGGGCTGCACGGTGGCACAGTGGTTAGCACTGCTGCCTCACAGCGCCAGAGACCTGGGTTTGATCCCTGGCTTGGGTCACTGTCTGTGTGGAGTCTGCGCGTTCTCCCCGTGTCTGCATGGGTTTCTTCCGGGTGCTCCGGTTTCCTCCCACAGTCCGAAAGACGTGCTGGTGAGGTGCATTGGCCATGCTAAATTCTCCCTTAGTCTGCCTGAATAGGCACCGGAGTGTGGTGACTGGGGGATATTCACAGTAACTTCATTGCAGTGTTAAAGCAAGCCTACTTGTGACACAAATCAATAAACTTAAAAAGCTGCCTCTTTGACCTCACTTTTGATCGTCTGTCCTCATATGTTTTTCACATGGCTGAGTTTCAAATTTTATTTGATAACTTTCCCATAAAACACCTTGGGGCATTTTACCATGTTACTGGCACTGTATCAAACAGATATTTTTTGTCTATATCATTCTGTGTTCTTTGACGGCAGTTGAAGGGAATGAACTTGCAGGTTTGCAGGATAGAGCAGAGGCTTACAGAATGATTGGATGACTCTACGAAGGGCTGGCCTTATGCAGTGGGCCGAATGGACTCCTTCTGTGCTACAACGACTCATGGCTCAAGTTATAGACAGATACACATTAAATAGAAACATGAGTAGGTCAGCAGGCCCTTCGTAGAATCATAGAATCCCTACAATGCAGAAGGAGGCCATTCAGCCCATTAAGTCTGCACCGACAACAATCCCACCCAGGCCCCATCCCCATAACCCCACATATTTGCCCTGCTAGACCCCGACACTAAGGATCAATTTAGCACGGCCAATCCACCTCACCTGCACATTTTTGGAGTGGGGGAGGAAACCGGAGCACCCGGAGGAAACCCACGCAGACAGGGGGAGAATGTGCAAACTTCACACAGACAGTCACCTGAGGCTGGAATTGCGTAGAAATTGGTTACATCCTATCACGCCTCCCATGCACACAATCTTGTTGCCAGGCTGTTTGAGCACAGCTCAAGACCATGTTGTGTTTTTTTAATGATATACAGCCACCAATCACACATAAGGGATTCGATAAACATGTTGTGGGTTCACGTATTTAGACCAGGCACCTAAGAACAGCTGGACTAAGGTGTGAAACTTGAAGAGGGCAGCAGCAGAGCTGTGCGTGCTGCGTTCCGCTCACATGTCATAGTGCAACTGAGACTGGATCGCGTGACACACTTCCCTTCTGGTGATGCCGTGCAGCTATCTCTTAAAGGCACATTTACCAGAACCAGGGGTTACAGTCTGAGGATTCAGGGTAGACCAGTTAGGACGGAGATGAGGAGATATTTCTTCACCCAAAGAGTGGTGAGCCCGTGGAATTCATTACCACAGGAAGTAGTTGATGCCAAAACATTGAATGTATTCACAAGGCAGCTGGATATCGCACTTGGGGTGAACGGGATCAAAGGTTATGGGGAGAAAGCAGGATGAGGCTATTGAGTTGGACAATCAGCCATGGTTGCAATGAATGGCGGAGCAGGCTCGAAGGGCCGAATGGCCTTCTTCTGCTCCTATCTTCTGTGTTTCTATGTTTGTGGATGAGCTCAAGTTTAAGGAGGGAGAGTGCTGGGAAGCAGAGAACGTTGGAAAAGTTGGGATGAATGTTCTCGTTCCGCCCACCACGGGAATTGTCGCGAGCAAAGGGCGAACCATGGAATGGTCTGTTGACTTCGGTGGGATCTTTCCGGTTTCGGGGTGAATGCAGCTGGAAAATCCTGCCCATTGAGGTAACAAAATTATCGAGAATGCGAGCTGTGGATGGACTGAGATATACACACTTTTTTTTTTATTCGTTCACGGGACATGGGTGTCACTGGCTGGCCAGCATCTATTGCCCATCCCAAGTTGCCCTTGAACTGAGTGGCTTGCAGGGCCATTTCAGAGTAAACCACATTGCTGTGGCTCTGGAGTCACATGTAGACCAGACCAGGTAAGGATGGCAGATTTCCTTCCCTAAAGGACATTAGTGAACAAGGTGGGTTTTTCCAACAATCAATTCATGGTCATCAGTAGATTCTTAATTCCAGATTTTTTTTATTGAATTTAAATTCCGCCACCTGCCATGGTGGGACTCGAACCTGGGTTCCCAGAACATTAGCTGATTAATAGTCTGGTGATAATACCACTAGGCCATTGCCTCTCCAACTAGTGACAAAATACCCAAAAGTAGATGAACTATTGTTTCATTTATTCTGCCACCCCAAGAATTGTTCACAATGAAAAGGAGCAATGGATGGAAGGACAAGGGGCTGGAGGTTCCATGGGGTTCAAATATTGGCAGCACATTGGTACAGGAAACGGAGGAGACCCAGTTTCTTCATGGTATTCTATGGGCAGCCATGTTGACTATTATGGGGCGCAACCACTCTCCGCCTATCATCAGGTAAATGAAAGACGGGATCCTATGGAGTGGACGTGAGGTGCACTGGCTCCCACAGGGGCACATGTTCTCTCGCTGGTGGGTCCATGTTTGGAAAGATGCTCAAACTGCCAAAGGAGGAACAAAATATCTCCCTGATTGGCCACTTGCTTTGGGCAGGTGATGGGCTTGGGTGCTACACATTCAACTGCTGGAATGGTGTTTGAAGTCCTGACCCACCGTCCCGGTTGTGAGAACGCTGGCACTGAGTGAAGTACGGTGGCACAGTAGTTAGTGCTGCTGCCTCACAGCAACAGAGACCCGGGTTCAATTCCTGGCTTGGGTCACTGTCTGTGTGGAGTTTGTACGTTCTCCCCATTTCTGCGTGGGTTTCGTCCGGGTGCTCCAGTTTCCTCCCACAGTGCAAAGATGTGCAGGTGAATTAACCATAGTAAATGCGTGAGGTTACAGGGATAGGATGGCGGGGCGGGGGGGTGGGTAAGATGCTCTCTTAGAGAGTTAGTGCAGACTCGATGGGCTGAATGGCTTCCTGCTTCACGGAAGGGATTCGACGGTTCAGATGCTGTCTGCCCCACAATGGATTCCACAAAAAATCTCAATCAACTTCCTTCCGGAAAGAGACAGATGGAGTGAACTATTGAGCCCCAAATTTTACGAGATTGAACGATTGAATCATTGTATGGGCTGCTATGTTGTTACTCACTCTTCAAATTGGCAATGATTGACCTGGTCCCAGGAGCCTGTCACAGTGAACATTCACCGCTCGACTGTGCTACGTACAAGCCAAAGTTCAGATGGAAAGGAGGACTTGCGGTTATATTGAGTTTCGTACTTCAGGACAGCCCCCACCCTCCTCCCGCTCCCTCACAGCAACTTTCCACACCAATCCCTTTGAAGCATCGACAATGTTGAGTTGTTTTTTTTAATTCATTCGTGGGACATGGGCGTCGCTGGCTGGCCAGCATTTATTGCCCATCCCTTGTTGCCCGAGGGCAGTTGAGAGTCAACCACAGTGTGCCGTGGGCGCACAGTGGCACAGTGGCTAGCACTGCTGCCTCACAGCACCAGGGACCCGGATTCAATTCCGGCCTCAGGTGACTGTCCGGAGTTTGCACGTTCTCCCCGTCTCTGCACGGGTATCCTCCGGGCGCTCCGGTTTCCTCCCACAGTTCAAAGATGTGTCAGTTAGGTTGATTGGCCATGCTAAATTGCCCCTTAGTGTTAGGGGGATTGTTAGGGGGATTAGTTTAGTGTTAGTGGGGTAAATACGTGGGTTATGGGGATAGGGCCCGGGTGGGATTGTGGTCGGTGCAGACTCGATGGGCCGAATGGCCTCCTTCTGCATTGTAGGGATTCTGTGGATTCTATTCTGCCGTGGCACTGGAGTCACATGGAGGCCAGAGCGGGTAAGGACTGCAGATGGAGCCTCAGGTGAGGGTGCGATCTTACGGTCCATTCATGCCCCCCTCCCCCCCCCCCCCCCCGGCCCCCGCCGCTGCAAGGGAGGATGGAGCCGAGCCAAATCTATGTTTAATGGAGCGAGACCAGAAAAATCCTGTCAGTGTGACCGTCCGTAAGATAACCCTGACAGGGCAAGTATTTCTCATGACTGCCCCGGAGTACGCGTTCGAGACTTTGGCCTGGGATTGAACTCACCACACTGGGACAGAGGGATGATGCTGTTCCCAACTGAACCACAGCTGACTCTCTGCACGTACCTGGTGCCCCCTTTGCCGACCCACCACCCTCAGTGCCCGTTCTTCTTGGGTAAATAGCAACAGTGACGGTTAACACTGAGCTACACTGACTAACGCGACTTAATCATTAGAGTTAAATTTATGCCGTTTTCGAAAACCCTCATCATTTTTTGGCCCCATTGACTATTCTTCTTCATAAGATATTAAGTATTCAAACCTCATTTACATCCTTATTTTTCAATTTGCTGCCGCAGTGGTTTAATTTATTTCATATAATTTCTTTTTTCTAAAGGGAAGCATTAATCATTGTCCTTTACGTGTTGGTGCCTGTGGGAGAGAGCGAGCGAGAGAGAGAGAGAGAAAGAGAGAGGGAGAGAGAGAGAGAGAAATCAATAAAGTTTCCTCCTTGACCAAACACAATAAAGCATATACCTGGAAACACTCCAGGATTTACTGCGGGTGGCCCCTAACCAGAAGGCCCGTTTGTTGTTAAATATCTGTTAATGCAGTGAGATGCTAACTCTCTATGTTCAGTCAATCTAGGCCTCTGGGCCTTAGGATGCGGCCCAGTAGCTCCCCATCCCCCCCCCTACCCCCACCCCTCCGCCCCCCCCCCCCTCCCCGCGCCCCCCCACTACCACCTCCCTCTCTCCAGGGTTTCAGATCATAAACCACCGGGCAGGGTGTGTGTGTGTGGGGCGCGGGGTCAGTTGTAAAACAGAAGAGAAATTAAACCCAACTACCCACGTCTTTGTTCAGTGGAAGAGGAGCAGGTTTATGGCAGGCTTGGCTGGAGGGGGCTTCGGTTCAGAGTGAGTTCTATCGCGGCCAAACTTATCCCGTACAGCAGCTCGGCTTAGCTCCCGGAATATCTCCATCCCTTGCCTTAATGGGTGCGAGGGTCAGGGTGGCGTTGCTTTAAAGCTGACTGCTTACTCAGCACTGCAGCTATGGTCATTAGTGGAAGAGTCGCACAACAAGGATGAAGAGGGAATCCAGCCATATAATTAAAGCTTTTCACCCCCCCCGTTATGTTTGCAGTTGGATACTTGTGGCACCTCATTGTCAACAGGGGCTTAATTAAGTGGGGACACGTGGTCAATTCACATTCACTCAAATCGACAAGGCCAAGCGGCATCTCGGCCTTTTGGCTAAGATGCAAATGAGATCAAGCCTTGGAGGAGGTGCAATGCCTGCTCCAATCCGCTTGGATCATGTAGATCAAGCCCAAGACATGATGTGGAGTTGCCGGCGTTGGACTGGGGTGGGCACAGTAAGTAACCTCACAACACCAGGTTAAAGTCCAACAGGTTTATTTGGTAGCACGAGCTTTCGGAGCGTTGCCCCTTTGAGCGTTGACTCACCTGATGGAGGGGCAATGCTCCGAAAGCTCGTGCTACCAAATAAGCTCAAGACAGGAAGAGGCTTGCCTGTCTTGTCGGCTTGGATCTGGAATGTCTCACTTGTTGAGACTTTGAATTGGACTTTGATTGGATTGAATTGGATATAAACGAAAAAAAAATCCCTCCACATTCCACAGAAGGTCCAACAGATGAGACATTAAACTCTCTCAAGCTGATCTTGAAGGTTCCAGCATGTTCTACTAATGACCAACATCTATCGATCAAGCAACACCCGTAACGGGTTTGGATTTGATTTGATTTATTATTGTTACATACATCGGCATACAATGAAAAGTAGGATGGGATTTTCCAGCCCCGTTCGCCCCAAATATGGAAATTCCCACCCAAGGTCAATGGATCTTTCCAGTTCTGCCCCCTTCCCCCGCCCATTATGATCCCCGTGATGGGCATGACGGGAAAATTCCCCCGTGTTGTTCCTAGCGCACTATACAGACAAAGCATATCGTTCATAGAGTACATAGGGGACAAAGGACAGGAGAGGGAGTGCGATGTAGTGTTACAGTCATAGCTAGGGTGTAGAGAAAGATCAACTTAATATGAGGTAGGTCCACTCAAAAGTCTGACGGCAGCAGGGAAGAAGCTGTTCTTGAGTCGGTTGGTACGTGACCTCAGACTTTTGTGTCTTTTTCCCGATGGAAAAAGGTGGAAGAGAGAATGTCCGGGGTGCGTGGGGGTCCTTGATTATGCTGGCTGCTTTTCTGAGGCAGCGGGAAGTGTAGACAGAGTCAATGGATGGGAGGCTGGTTTGCGTGATGGACTGGGCTACGTTCACAACCGTTTGTAGTTTCTTGCGGTCTTGGTCAGAGCAGGAGACATATCAAGCTGTGATGCAACCAGAAAGGATGCTTTCTGTGGTTCATCTGTACAAATTGGTGAGAGTGGTAACTGACATGCCAAAGTTCCTCAGCCTCCTGAGAAAGTAGAGGCGTCGGTGCGCTTTCTTGACCATAGGGCCAGGACAGATTGTTGGTGATCTGGACACCTAGAAAATTTAAGCTCTCAACCATTGAGAGCTCGGTAGCACAGTGGTTAGCACTGCTGCTTCACAGCTCCAGGGTCCCGGGTTCGATTCCCGGCTCGGGTCACTGTCTGTGTGGAGTTTGCACATTCTCCTCGTGTCTGCGTGGGTTTCCTCCGGGTGCTCCGGTTTCCTCCCACAGTCCAAAGATGTGCGGGTTAGGTTGATTGGCCAGGTTAAAAATTGTCCCTTAGAGTCCTGAGATGTGTTGGTTAGAGGGATTAGTGGGTAAATATGTGGGGGTAGGGCCTGGGTGGGATTGTGGTCGGTGCAGACTCGATGGGCCGAATGGCCTCCTTCTGCACTGTAGGGTTCCTATGATCCTATGATTTCCACTTCATCCCCGTTGATGTAGACAGGGGCATGTTCTCCACTAGGCTTCCTGAAGTTGATGACTATCTGCTTTGTCTTGTTGACATTGAGGGAGAGATTATTGTCTCCAAATCACCAGAACCTCTATCTCTTTCCTGTACTCCATCTCGTCATTGTTTGAGATCCGACCCACTACGGTGGTGTCATCAACAAACTTGAAAATGGAGTTGGAGGGGAATTTGAGCACACAGTCAGAAGTGCATAAGGAGCATAGCAAGGGGCTGAGGGTACAGCCTCATGGGGTACCAGTCATCGAGTCACTATTGTCATGTTGTTATTTGGAGTTTGCTGTCCCATACTGCAACAGTGACTACACTTTGGAAGTCTTCTGTTGGCCAAGATGTTCTTCGGGGAGTTTTGAATGTTGTATCTTCCTCTTGAGGAGGAGAGGGTAGTGGGTTCCTGGAGGTGTCTTGGGAAAGAATTCTGGAGCATGAATAGCTTGCAGAGTCACAACTGGTCAAAGTGAGACCAAGGGATGAAGAATGGGTCAGGGATGAAGGAAGGAAGAATTGGCGGAAGGGAGGCAGGGACAAGGCCAGGAGGAGATAGAAACACCAACTGTAAACCTGAGGCACTGGGCGAATGGAAGGCAAGGTCACTCAGGAAGTAAAGGGGTAGAATCCTATAATCCCTACAGTGCAGAAGGAGGCCATTCAGCCCATCGAGTCTGCACCGATCACAATCCCACCCAGGCCCTATCCCCGTATCCCCACATATTTATCCTGCTCATCCCCCAACACTAATGGACAATTTAGCACGGCCAATCCACCTAACCCGCACATCTTTGGACTGTGGGAGGAAACCTGAGCGCCCGGAGGAAACCCACGCAGACACGGGGAGAACGTGCAGACTCCACACAGACAGTGACCCAAGCTGGGAATCGAACCCGAGTCCCTGGTGCTGTGAGGCAGCAGTGCTAACCACTGTGCCACCGTGCCACCCTAAAGGGCGGTGAGGGATGAGGGGGTTGCAATCCGTCATTGGAACAATGGAAGGTGACAAAGGCATGGATAAGAGTTTTGGTAGAAAGGTTTGCCAAGGCAGAGAATCGACTGGCGATCTTATGGAGGTGGGGCAAGTAAACAGGTTTTGTGAAGGAGCCAGAGGTACAGCCATAGAATGACATAAGAACAGAAGAACATAAGAAATGGGAGCAGGAGTAGGCCATCTGGCCCTTCGAGCCTGCCCCGCCATTCAACAAGATCATGGCTGATCTGAAGCGAATCAGTTCCACTTACCCGCCTGCTCCCCATAACCCCTAATTCCCTTATCGATCAGAAAACTATCTACCCGTGATTTAAACATATTCAACGAGGAAGCCTCCACCACTTCAATGGGCAGAGAATTCCAGAGATTCACTACCCTCTGAGAGAAGAAGTTCCCCCTCAACTCTGTTCTGAACCGGCCCCCCCTTATTTTGAGGCTGTGCCCTCTAGTTCTGGTTTCCCTTCTAAGTGGAAAGAATCTCTCCACCTCTACCCTATCCAGCCCCTTCATTATCTTATATGTCTCTATAAGATCACCCCTCATCCTTCTAAACTCCAACGAGTACAGACCCAATCTGTTTAATCTCTCCTCATAAGCCACACCCCTCATCTCCAGTATCAACCTGGTGAACCTTCTCTGCACTCCCTCCAAGGCCAATATATCCTTTCGCAAATAAGGGGACCAAAACTACACACAGTACTCCAGTTGCGGCCCCACCAGTGCCTTGTACAGTTGCAGCAAGACCTCCCTGCTTTTATATTCTCTCCCCCTCGCGATAAAGGCCAACATTCCATTCGCCTTCTTGATCACCTGCTGCACCTGCACAGAAGTTGAGAGATTTAAGGTCAAAAGTGCCCCTTCATGGGGTGTGGGTGCCGTCGGCAAGGCCAACATTTGTTGCCCATCCCTAATTGCCCTTGAACTGAGTGTCTCGCTCGGCCACTCCAGAGGGCAGTTAAGTGTCAACCACCTTGCTGTGGATCTGGAGTCACATGTAGGCCAGACCGGGTAAGGACGACAGATTTCCTTCCCTAAAGGGTCATTTAGGTTTTTACGACAATTGATGGTAGTTGTCATAGTTACCGTTACTGAGGTTTTATTATTCCAGGTTTAGTAATCGAATATGAATGGGGATTTGAACCCATGTCACAAGAGCATTATAAGAAGTCTCACAACACCAGGTTAATTAGCCTGGGGATCTTGACTACCAATCCATTGGTACAGTCTGCAGCAGCCCGGTAAATCCTGCCAATTGTCAGCATCCCACCGTCTCCCACTATTGATAGCAGCGCCGATATTGACATTTATTATGATATTGACGGTGTTATTGGTAAGATGATGGCCGCTCACACTCTGTCGCTACTGCAAGCGAAGATGGGGAATTTGGCACTCAGCCAAATCAACCTTCACTGCAGCAGGACTGGAAAATCCTGTGAGCGCGAACAGCCGGAAAATTCAGGCTGGTGAAATTGTCGCTGAGTGCTTCATTCGCCAGCACTGAGCTGGCACAGTGCGGCCTCACGGCGACAGGGACCCGGGTTCGTTTCCCGGCTTGGGTCACTGTCTGTGCGGAGTCTGCACGTTCTCCCCGTGTCTGCGTGGGTTTCCTCCGGGTGCTCCGATTTCCTCCCACAGTCCGAAAGACGTGCTGGTTAGGTGCATTGGCCGTGCTAAATTCTCCCTCAGTGTACCCGAACAGGCGACGGAGTGTGGCGACTGGGGGATTTTCACAGTAACTTCATTGCAGTGTTAATGTGAGGCTAATTGTGACACTAAAAATTAACTTTACTTTAGCTTTCCTCATTAAGCTCAATATTTACCAACCAGCTTGATCTTGGTTTCAGATGAAGGTCGGCACAACATCGTGGGCCGAAGGGCCTGTTCTGTGCTGTACTGTTCTATGTTCTATGTTCAGAAATTAAGTAAAATGTTGGATTTTTTGCATAGGCTAAAATGTGCCCCTGCTCCGACTGGGAAAGACTAACTTGGCAATGTGTGAATTTCACTGATGGTGAAATAACCCATCGATGCACTGTGGTAATGACATACTCTGTGGCAAGTAGACAGGAACACAGCCCCTAGTGGAACCAACAGTTAATTACACTCAGCAGACCGCAATTCAGGTTTCTGGATCAGCAGTCAGAGAACATGCTTCCCTGCTTTCGATATCCTACCAGAAGGAGTATATTGGACGGGAGGTGATGCATTGCCACAACACATGGTTAACTGACCCCTGATATCATCTCCCACAAGGTAGAAAGCTTGTGTACAAAATTATGAGGGGTGTAGATCGGGTAGATAGAAACCTTTCCCTTGAGTAGACGGATCAATAGAATCATCGGGCGGGATTTTCCGGCTGGGCTCGCCCCAAGACCGGAAAATCCTGTCCGAGGTCAACAGGCCTTTGCATGATCCATGTCCCACCTACGATTCCCGTGACGGGCAGGACTGGAAAATTCTGCCCCATGGAGTCAGAGAGATATAGGCTGGAACTTTACCGCCCTGCCTGTCACAGGAATCGGATCAGGCAAGGGGCGGACCACGGAAAAGTCCGTTGATCCGGGTGGAATTTTAGGTTTCGAGATGGGCAGGGCCGTGAAATCCTGCCCATTCTGCATGAAAACAGGCCATTCAGCCCTTCTAGTCCATGCCGACCAGGTTTCCTAAACTGAACCAGTCCCATTTGCCTGTGTTTGGCCCATATCCCCCTAAACCCTTCCCAGCCATGTACTTGTCCAAATGTCTTTTAAATGCTGTAATTGTAGCCGCCTCTACCACCTCCCCTGGCAGCTCATTCCATATCCGCACCACCCTCTGTGTGAAAAAGTTGCCTCTGAGGTCTCTTTTAAATCTATCCCCTCTCACCTTAAACCTGTGCCCTCTTTTGAACTCCGCAATCTTGTGGAAAAGACCTTGGCTATTCACCTTATCTATGCCCCCTATTATTTTATAAACCTCTATAAGGTCACCCCTCATCCTCCTACGCTCCAGGGAAAAAAGTCCCAACCTATCCAGTCTCTCCTTATAAACCAAACCTACCAGTCCGGGAACAGGGAGGGCAGTAACCTATTTCTTACTGATACCAAAGAACCATAGAATCCCCACAGTGCAGAAGGAGGCTATTCGGCCCATCTGGTCGGCACTGATTCTCCGAAAGTGCATCCTAACCAGGCGCACTCCCCAGCGCTATCCCCGTAATTGCGCATTTAGCATGGCCAATCCACCTAACCTACACATCTTTGGACACTAAGGGGCAATTTAGCATGGCCAATCCACCTAACCTACACATCTTTGGACACTAAGGGGCAATTTAGCATGGCCAATCCACCTAACCTGCACATCTTTGGAAACGAAGGGACAATTTAGCATGGCCAATCCATCTAACCTGCACATCTTTGGACATTAAGGGGCAATTTAGCATGGCCAAGCCACCTAACCTACACACCTTTGGACTGTGGGAGGAAACCACAGCACCCGAAGGAAACCCACGAATACATGGGGAGAACGTGCAGACTCCACACAGACAATCACCCAAGGCTGGAATCGAACCTGGGCCTCTGGTGCTGTGAGGCAGCAGAGCTAACCACTCTGCCAACCCATGAAAGGGATAAGTATTATTAAAGTTTATTCATTAGTCACAAGTAGGCATACATTAACATTGCAATGAAATTACTATGAAAATCCCCTGGTTGCCACACTCCAGCACCTGTTCGGGTACACTGAGGGAGAATTTAGCATAGCCAATGCATCTGATCAGCATGTCTTTCAGACTGTGGGAGGAAACCGGAGCACCCGGAGGGAACCCACGCAGACACGGGGAGAACGTGCAAACCCCACACAGACAGTGGCCCAAGCCAGGAATCGAACCCAGGTCCCTGGAGCAGCAGTGCTAACCACTGTGCCACCATGCCACCCATTGGCCACAATGCTGGGACAGCTTCCGTACCCTTCCTTGAATCTTAAGGTGTAAGTTTTGCATCCATTTGAAGAGGGCATCTCCAACAGTGCACATTCGCTCAGTACTGCACTGCAGTGTCAACATAGATAACGTTGACATGTTGCTGGAGTAGGACCTGCCCCCAACCCTACCTTGGCACTGCTGCCAATGCTGTACGATAGCTTTCACCTCAGGTTCCAATGTAAGTAAGAGACTATCTGACTTCAAAAAATTATAATTTAAATTAAAAACAGTCGGTGAAAACACTGACACATCACCCAGCCACAGCTGAAAATAGTCTTGGTCAACAACTGTAGCCCCAATCCCTGTGAGGCTTTGAGAGATAGCCTGAACACACAATGATGTGGGATGTTTCTGAGGTTGGTTCTTGTTGGTTTAGTGTGAGTTTCTGATGCCTGACTCTTCCCTTTCTGTAGTGCTTGGTCCTGCCGCTCAGTAACTTTCAAAATACTTCCATAGAATCATGGTTTCCCTACAGGGCAGAAGGAGACCATTCGGCCCATCAAGTCTGCACTGACTCTTCAAAAGAACATCTTACCCAGGCCTGTTACTTTGCACATTTACCATGGCAATTCCCCCAACCTGCATATCTTTGGACGCTAAAGGGCAATTTACCGTGGCCAATCCACCCAACCCGCACATCTTTGGACTGTAGGAGGAAACCGGAGCACCCAAAGGAAACCCATGCGGAGAATGTGCAAACTCCACGCAGACAGTGACCCAAGGCCAGAATCGAACCCGGGTCCCTGGCGCTGTGAGGCAGCAGTGCTAACCACCGTGTCGCCCCATTGGCAATGAGTATTCATCCATTGAAGAATCAGAGGGGTCAATATACTTGGAAGTTTGGAGGAACAGGACAGAAGGTTCTGAGGAATCATCTCCATGAAGAGTAGAGAATTATCACTGCCACAAAGGCTGTGGAGAGTTAATAGATATTTTTCACACAGATAGTTATCAGAACATAAAATGCTTTACTGGCAATGTCCATTGAAGGCCTAGGGAAGGTGATGGCCTCGTGGCATTATCGCTAGACTATTAATCCAAAAAGTCAGTTAATGTTCTGGGGACGCAGGTTCGAATCCCGCCACGGCAGATGGTGGAATTTGAATTCAATAAAAATACCTGGAATTAAAAATTTGCTGGTGACCATGAAACCATTGTCGGAAAAACCCATCTGGTTCCGTAATGTCCTTTAGGGAAGGAAATCTGCTGTTCTTACCTGGTCTGGCCTACATGTGACTCCTGACCCACAGCAACATGGTTGGCTCTCAACTAGGGGTGGGCAGTACATGCTGGCCAGACTGCGACGCCCACGTCCCACAAATGAATCAAAAAAAGTGGAGACTATACTATCATCGCATCATAGAATCCCTACAGTGCAGAAGGAGGCTACTTGGCCCATCGAGTCTGCACCGACTGTCTGTCAGAGAATATTACCCAGGGCTCTCTCCCCTGCCCTATCCCTGAAATCCCACACATTTACCATGGCTAATCCAACTAACCTACACATCTTGGGACACTAAGGGACAATTTAGAATGGCCAGTCCATCCAATCTGCACAGCTTTGGACTGTAGGTGGAAACCAAAGCACCCGGAGGAAACCCATGCAGACACGGGGAGAATGTGCAGACTCCACACAGACAGTGACCCGAGTCCGGAATCGAACTTGGGTCTCTGGCACTGTGAGACAACAGTGCTACCCACTATCATTCAAAGGAGAAATTGGATAGATATTATCCAGGGGGTGATACAGTGGCACAGTGTTTAGCACTGCTGCCTCATAGCGCCAGGGACCCGGGTTCGATTCCGGCCTCAGGTCACTGTCTATGCGGGGTTTGCACATTCTTCCCGTGCCTGCGTGGGTTTCCTCCAGGGTTGTGGTTCCCTCCGATAATGTGCGGGTTATGTGGATTGGCCATGCTAAATTGTCCTAGTGTCAGGGGATCAGTGAGGTAAATATGTGGGGTTATGGGGATAGGGTGGGATTGTGGTTGGTGCAGACTCGATGAGCCAAATGGCCTCCTTCTGCACTGTAGGGATTCTATGATTCTATGAAATAGGTTGTCAGTAGAGATCTTTAGCTGAAGGGCTAGCATTGCCACAGCTATGATGGGCTGATTGGTCTTCCTCGATGCTGTAATATCTGGCAGTCGACACTGACAGATTGCCAAGGAGAGTGGGGGGGGGGGAACGGAGATTGGGGGCAGGAAGGCAAGAGAGGTGATCATGGACTATGTCAACAGTGGCATCCTAGATTGCGTTAACTGTCTTGTAATTCACTCGTAGCAATCCATTATTGCATATTAGTCGCAAAATCAAAATGTTAGCTCTGAATGTGGTGAAATTAATAGCAGTGTAGAACCCTGTGGAGTGACAGTGTCTGATGAAAGAGCCTAAACCCACCAATGCAGAAAGCTTTATTCTCACCCTCCTCCTTGCCGGATCGAGTCATTTATGTGTAACAGGTAAATTTAAATCAATTCTTAATTCAAATTAAATCTGAATTTTAAAAGCTCTGTATTAATAGGGTTTTAGTCAGCATCTTTTAACTTGTTCCCTTAATTACATTACTTGTCCAATGTCATTACAGATATCCGAGGAAAGCCATTTAATTATGCCCACATAAACAGGCGTCTCTAGGTTATGCCAAAAACTCTCACTTGTCGGTTAATACTTAAGAGCAGTCAATGATAATGAGCTGATTTCCTCCACTTATAATTAACTACAAGTAGAATGAAGCTGCAAAGGACAGACCTTGATGTAGCAGTCTTGGTGATGCAAATTAAATGGTTTAAGGAGAGTTCCCTGCTGGGACCGGCACTAAAGAGAGATACCGCGCAAATTCTCTGCATGTCACTCTGGGGTTCTCTTTTACAAATGATACAAGCAGCCTCACTAAGTACTCACATCATAGCGCACTCTTAAAGGGGCCGTTACCATCTCAATATCAAAGGTCGAGCTGGTGCCACCTTATTGGTGGCACAGTGGTCCGCACTGCTGCCTCACAGCGCCAGGAACCCGGATTCGATTCCCGGCTTGGGTCACTCTCTGTGCGGAGTCTGCACATTCCCCCCGCGTGTCTGCGTGGGTTTCCTCCGGGTGCTCCGGTTTCCTCCCACAGTCTGAAGGACGCGCCCTTTGGGTGCATTGGCCGTGCTAAATTCTCCCTCAGTGTCCCCGAACAGGCGCACGAGTGTGGCGAACAGGAGGTTTTCGCAGTAACTGGCCTAAAACATAGAAACATAGAAACCCTACAGTACAGAAAGGGGCCATTCGGCCCTTTGAGTCTGCACTGGCCACAATCCCACCCAGGCCCTACCCCCATATTTTACCCGCTAATCCCTCTAATCTACGCATCCCAGGACACTAAGGGGCAATTTTAGCATGGCCAATCAACCTAACCTGCACATCTTTGGACTGTGGGAGGAAACTGGAGCACCCGGAGGAAACCCACGCAGACACGAGGAGAATGTGCAAACTCCACACAGACAGTGACCCAAGCCAGGAATCGAACCCAGGTTCCTGGAGCTGTGAAGCAGCAGTGCTAACCACTGTGCTACCGTGCCGCCTGGAGAAGATGTTTCCACTAGTGGGAGAGACTCGAATTTGAGGGCACAACCTCTGAGTAACGGGATGTTGCTTTAAAACTGAGATGAGGAGGAATTTCTTCAGCCAGAGGGTGATGAATGTGTGGAACTCATTGCCGCAGAAGGCTGTGGCGGCCAGGTCATTGAGTGTCTTTAAGACACAAATAGATAAGTTCTTGATCAATAAGGGGATCAAGGGTTACGGGGAGAAGGCAGGAGAATGGGGATGAGAATCATATCAGCCATGATTGAATGGCAGAGCAGATGGGCTGAATGGCCTAATTCTGTTCTCATATCTTATGGTCTTATTGTGGGTTTAATGTAAGTCTACTTATAACACGCATAAATAAATAGGGCAGCACGGTGGCACAGTGGTTAGCACTGCTGCCTCACAGCTCCAGGGACTCGGGTTCAATTCCAGCCTTGGGTTACTGTCTGTGTGGAGTTTGCACATTCATAGAAATCATAGAAACCCTACAGTGCAGAAGGAGGCCATTCGGCCCATCGAGTCTGCACCGACCACAATCCCACCCAGGCCCTACCCCCACATATTTACCCGCTAATCCCTCTAACCTACACATCCCAGGACTCTAAGGGGCAATTTTTAACCTGGCCAATCAACCTAACCCGCACATCTTTGGACTGTGGGAGGAAACCGGAGCACCCGGAGGAAACCCACGCAGACACGAGGAGAATGTGCAAACTCCACACAGACAGTGACCCGAGCCGGGAATCGAACCCGGGACCCTGGAGCTGTGAAGCAGCAGTGCTAACCACTGTGCTACCGTGCCGCCCTCCGGGTGCTCCGGTTTCCTCCCACAGTCCCAAAGATGTGCTGGTTAGGTTGATTGGCCATGCTAAATTGACCCTACTGTCGGGGGGATTAGCAGGGTAAATGCATGGGATTATGGGGATAGGGCCTGGGTGGGATTGTGGTCGGTGCAGACTCGATGGGCCGAATGGCCTCCTTCTGCACTGTAGGGATTCTATGATTCTATGATAAATTTTATTGCGCACTGTGATGGGGTCTGTGGAGTTACATTCCCCCAACCCCCTCCGCCATTTGGAATTCTGTTCCTGGTTGTTGCCTCTCCGGCTTAGCCTCCTCAGTGTCAGCCTGTAGCCCAGTGACAGCGTTCTCCATTAAAAGGCGAGGGGCCCATGTTCCACGTCAGGGCTGTGAGCACGAGGTCTGCTCCGACACTCCAGCACAGCGCTGCAGCAGTCTGGCGGAAACCGGAGACCCGTCAGCCTTCTCAGGCGGACGTGGAAGTCTTCCCGCACCCTTCCCAACATCTAACCCTCAACCAACGGACTGTAAATGTGAACAGGTAGCCTTGTTCTTGTTGGCTATTTGTGGGATCGTGCTGTGCACAAGTGCGTGACGTTTCAACAGTGAGTACACTTCATTGGTTGCTCAGCACTTTGGGGTGCCTTCGGGTCATGAAAGGCGCTATATAAATGCAAGTTCTTTCTTGCTATAGTGTTCCTGAGAAACAGGGCGGAATTTTACCGGCGTGTCCGCCCGAGGTCCGTATGATCCTACCCGAGGCCAAGGGAGAATGCCATTCTCCGAGCCTCCCCCGCCCCCGGAATCGGGGTGGGCGTGCCGGTAACATTCCAGCCACAGTGCCTTATCATCGGATCATAGAGAGCTTTTGGCACAGACCAGTAACCCAGCAGGGCAGCAGATGCAAGGGAACACTACGTACCATCCAAACCTGGAAATACATCACAGAATCATCGAATCCCTACAGTGCAGAGGGAGGCCCATTGGGTTGGCACCAACTCTCTACCCAGGCCCTCTCTCCACCCTATCCTCAGGACCCTTTTCAATTTGAGCATTGCCAATCCACCTAACCCGCACATCTTTGGACTGTGGGAGGAAACCGGAGCACCCGGAGGAAACCCACGCAGACACGGGGAGAAGGTGCAGACTCCGCACAGACAGTGACCCAAGGCCGGAATCGAAGCCGGGTCCCTGGCGCCGTGAGGCCGGAGTGTTAACCACTGGTGCCACCGTGCTGCTCGTTATCAATATCAATTCACTCCAGGTTGAATATCAACCTGTAAACCTTTCCAAACACATACCAATGTTGGGTGGTAAGAGCGGGAGAGGTTCCTGGTTAGCCATGCGATGGAAAGAATATTGGTGCATCGACCGTCACTATCTATAGCTCCAGACTGCAACAGGCTTGTAAAAGAGTGTGTTGCCCCAGCAACCCGGCCTCCCTGAGCTAAGAGTGACACACACCTCTGCAGGGTTAGCCTGGGCCCAGTTTGGTTGAATTTGTGCCTGCTGAGGCCAGAAGGTTTCAAATCCCTCTTCAGACACTTG
Source organism: Mustelus asterias (assembly GCF_964213995.1). Taxonomy (NCBI): domain Eukaryota; kingdom Metazoa; phylum Chordata; class Chondrichthyes; order Carcharhiniformes; family Triakidae; genus Mustelus; species Mustelus asterias. The sequence goes on from NC_135828.1 coordinate 25,298,712, forward strand.
TCCACCAGGTCCAGCCAGCCATCACCGAGGGAGTGCTGCACTGTCGAACATAGTGTCTTTATGAGGAGTCCTGAAACTGAGGCTCTGCCTTCCCCCTTTCCAGTTGATGCCTACCTTCCCACAGCACTATTTTGACGACGAGCAGGTGATCTCCCTCACTGACCCAGTCAACAATCATTTCTCCACCAACCTCGAGAAACAAATGATCTAGGCAGGATTTTCCAGTCTCACAAGCCCCACCACGGTTGCCAACGAGTACGGAGAATTTGGCGCACAGCCAAGTCTCCATTCACTGCAGCGGGACTGGAGAATCCCAGCCGTGGGCGAGGTTGGAGACTCTATAAGTGCATACGGTTTTGGTTTAGGCAGGCATCATGGCTGGCGCAGGCTTGGTGGGCCGAAGGGCCTGTTCCTGTGCTGTACTGTTCTTTGTTCTTCTTTGTCCAAACCTGCCCCTTGGCACTTGTAAGTTAGCCGCTTTGTGGCTACTTTGCCCAGAATCTTACCACCGTTCACGCCAGCAGGATTTTCCCATCCCGCCGCAGTGAACAGAGATTGTCTGGCCGCCAAATTCTCCAGCTTCGCTGCAGCGGGAAGGTGGCGTGAACGGCAGATAAGATTGCACCCTTTGTGTTGTACGGAGGCTGTGAAAGGCGCTATATGAATGCAAGTTTTTTTTTTCGAGGAGAGCTCTGTGGATCTTGATGCTGAAAGAGATGATGGGCGGGATGTTTCAGTCCCGCTCGCCCCGAGACCGTCAATCCCTGGGTGAGGTCAACGGACCTTTGAACGGTCCGCCAAATTCTCCGTCCCACCCATGACGATTCCTGCGGCGAGCAGGATCGGAAAACTTACCGCCATGGCTGGAAGTTTGCAGCCATTGTAACGTCCGTTCATGTCGGCGGGACAGGAGATCCTGTTGGCGTGAAGGGCTGGAAAACTCAGACCGATACCTGTGAGCCTCTGAGACACTCCTTCGAAATTCTGGAGTCCTTCGCTGCAGCTTGGGAAACATTCTAATGAGGCGAGAGTGAATGAATGTCAGAAGCACCCACACACAGACACACAGAGGCTCACACACTCACTCACACACACAGACACAGACACGCACACACACTCACACACACAGACACGCACACACACACAGACACACACAGACACTCACACGCACACACACACACACACACACTCACACACTCGCACACACACACTCACACACACTCACGCACACACACACACCCACACACACACTCACACACACAGACACACACACACACACAGACACACACACGCACATACACACACACTCACATACACACTCACACAGACAGACACACACACACACACACTCACACACCACACACACACACTCACATACACACACACACAGACACTCACACACGCACACACACAGACACACACACACACACACACACGTGCTCACACACACACGGCTCACACACACACACTCACACACACACCCACACACACACACACACAGACACACACCCACACACACACACATACACACTCACACACACACTCACACACACAGACACACACACACTCACACACACAGACACACACACACAGACACACACACGCACTCACACACACACTCACACGCACACACACAGACACACACACACTCACACACACACTCACACACACACACTCACACACATACGTGCACACACACAGATACGCACACACATGCACACTCACACACACAAATATGCACACACTCACACTTACACACATAGAAACACAAACACACACACACAGACACAAACACACACACAAACACAGACACACACACAAACACAGACAGACACAAACACAAACACAGACACACACGCACACACACAGAGGTCGGGGATTATTTAATTTATCCACACATTAGCTCCAGGTGATGATCTGTGATCTGGCAGCGGTTGACTGGGGAGAGAAGGAGAAGGCATAAAAAAGAAATTGAAGTGTATTTTCTTTTTGTTTCAGATGTGGCCAATATCTCTGCACCATCTGAGAAACACTCACATCTATGACTCCAAGAAATCAGTGGGGTATAACAGAATCACTCAGCTGCCAAACAACTGCGGTCCGAGCAGGTACACCCTGTGCCTGAGAACCATCTTCAATTAAATACTTCAAGCTGGGAAATTTCGATGTTATCGGCCGAAATAGATTCTCGACACCGTATTATTTTTGCACTCGTCTCCTCGCCTGCTCCTCCGGGTGGAGGCTCACACTGCTTCCCCGATCGGACACTCACCCCCCTACCCCCGTTGCGTTCAAGTTAAATTCACCGGGGGGGGAACGGGGGGGTAGCGGGGGAGGGGGGGGGGTGGGAGAGGCTGGTATTTTGACATTGCGCAATGATGTAAAATGGGTCACAGGGTGTCAGAAACCTGGTCTGAAGTTCTTCCCTCTCACCCACCACGGGAATGGTCGCGGGCCAGACAGAAAATTCAACAAACCATTTCCGATGGTCATGGGTGGAGGTTTCCGGCCTTGGTGCATGTGCAGACAGAAGATCCCTCCCCGCCCCCCCACCTCCTCCCCGCCCCCCAGACCCCTCCACCTCCCCCTCCACCCCCACCCCCCTCCCCCCCCCCCCCCCCCCCCCCCCCCCCCCGCCACCTCCCCTGCCAATCTATATCTCTGCCAATTATCATTCCCGTTGACTTAAGAGTAATAAAAATGGCGAGAGTCATATGACGGATGTAGATCACTGGTCGCAAAAAATGAAGGTCTACTCTTATTTGTTTCTTCGTAGAATCATAGAATCCCTGCAGTACAGAAAGAGGCCATTCAGCCCATCGAGTCTGCACCGACTCTCTGACAAAGTATCTTATCCTGGCCCTCTCCCCCGCCCTATCCCAGTAACCTCACACATTCACCATGGCTAATCCCCCAAACCTGCACATCTCTGGATACCAAGGGGCAACTTAGCATGACCAATCCACCGAACCTACACATCTTTTGGACAATAAGGGGCAATTTAGCATGGCCAATCCATCCTAACATGCACATCTTTGGGGGGAAACCCTCGCAGACACACGTGAGGACTCTGCACAGACAGTGACCCGAGGCCGGAACTGAACCCGCGTCCCTGGTGCTGTGAGGCAGCAGTGCTAACCACCGTGCCACCCAAGGTATTGCTGCATCCTGTCTCTCTAGCTCTCCATCCCTTTCCCTTATCCTCCAGTTCATTGAGGTTGGCCTTCAGTGTATTCTCCTCCCTCTGCCTCATCGTTGATGACCAGGATCTTGGCTGCCTATTAACCCTGGCGGCTGGAACTCATTGCTAAACCCCCTCCACCTCTGCTCCTTGCTTTTGACCTTCTCAGAATCCTACCTACGTACGATCTGTTAGTTTTCCCAAGTTGGCCTTTCATCAGTTGGTAGCAGTGGAGGGGATGGTGCACTAGAAATCTCAACAAAAACAACTTAAATGCATATGGCACCTTTAACATCATAAACACCCCAAGGCGCTTCACCGGAGGATTATGCAACAAAATATAACACCAAATCAAGGAGTAGCTTAGCCAAAGATATTGATTTTAAGGAGTGTCTTTAAGAAGGAAAGTGAGACCAAGAGGCAAAGAACAAAGAACAATACAGCACAGGAACAGGCCCTTCGGCCCTCCAAGCCCGCGCCGCTCCCCGGTCCAGGATTGAATCCTGAATCCAGGATCCCCGCCCAATTTTCCAGCCTATCTACATACCAATATCCTATCCACCGAGCTGTCCCTCACAGCTACGATGCTTTGTTCATTACAACCTATTAACTTACCCCCACCCCCCCATTCCAGACCATGTGATCTCCAGGGAGAGGCGAAAACCCAGAGTGAAAAACCCCAGGGCCAATATGGGGAAAAAAAAATCTGGGAAATTCCTCTCCGACCCCCTGAGGCGATCAAAACGAGTCCAGGAGATCACAATGGCCCCGATCGGAAAATGCTTCCCAACCCGAGTCATTTCCACTTCCACGAACACCATATGAATCCCCTGCCCCCGAGACAGGTTCCCAACTATCCGCAGTCTCACTCTGTACTGGCACCAGCAAGATGATCGTAGAATGAAGCCTTGAAACGAGAAACCAGGAACAATTAGCCCGCGCCGCTCCCTGGTCCAAACTTGATCACTCTTTTGTATCCCTCCATTCCCACTCCGTTCATATAGCTGTCTAGATAAGTCTTAAACGTTCCCAGTGTGTCCGCCTCCACCACCTTGCCCGGCAACACATTCCAGGCCCCCACGACCCTCTGTGTGAAATATGTCCTTCTGATATCTGTGTTAAACCTCCCCCCCTTCACCTTGAACCTATGACCCCTCGTGAACGTCACCACCGACCCGGGGAAAAGCTTCCCACCGTTCACCCTATCTATGCCTTTCATAATTTTATACAGAGAGGTTTAAGGGGGGGAATTCCCGAGTTTGGGGCTCAGTCCTGTCCTGATCCCCCCACGCCGACACTATAGTTAAGAAAGCCCCACCAACGCCTCTACTTTCTCAGGAGACTAAGGAAATTTGGCATGTCCGCTACGACTCTCACCAACTTTTACAGATGCACCATAGAAAGCATTCTTTCTGGTTGTATCACAGCTTGGTATGGCTCCTGCTCTGCCCAAGGAACTACAAAAGGCCGTGAATGTAGCCCAGTCCATGATGCAAATCGGCCTCCCATCCATTGACTCCATCTACATGTCCCGCTGCCTCAGAAAAGCAGCCAGCATAATCAAGAACCCCATACCCCCGAAACATTCTCTCTTCCACCTTCTTCATCGGGTAAAGGATACAAAAGTCTGAGGTCACGTACCAACCAACTCAAGAACAGCTTCGTCCCTGCTGCTGTTAGATTTTTGAATGGACCTACCTTGCATTAAGTTAATCTTTCTCTACACCCTAGCTATGACTGTAACACTACATTCTGCACTCTCTCCTTTCCTTCTCTATGAACGGTATGTTTTGTCTATATAGCGCACATGAAACAATACTTTTCACTGTATGTTAATACATGTGACAATAATAAATCAAATCAAATCTAAAAACCAATGTGGAGTGATTAAAATTGGAGTTGTTCAAGAGGCCAGAGTAAAAGGAGCACTGATATCTCGGATGGACTCCAGGACTTGAGAGGATCACAGAGATAGGAAGGGGTCAGGCCACGGATAGATTTGAAAATAAGGATGGGAATTTTGAAATCCAGGTGCCGCTTGACCAGGTGTCGGTGTAAGTCTGGGAGTTCAGAGGTGAAAGGGCAAAGGGACTTGATGTGAGTATGGATGCAGGCAGCAGAGTTTTAGAAGACCACAAAGCTACAGAGAGTAAAATATGATTGTTCAGTGTGTTAAGACACTCGACTCTCGAGTTAGCAAAGGCACCAATGAGCAGCAGATGAGAGATGGACCAAATCAAACGACGTTCTGGAGGTGGAAAGAGACAGTCTTAGCGATGGCTTGAGTATGAGACCCGAAGGTCATCTCAGGTTCAACTGACATTGTGGACAGTCTGACTGAGTCTCAGACTGTTATTGGAGAGAGGGATGGAGTCGGTAGGTTCAGAGGTTATCGTTGAATCATAGGATCCCTACAGTGCAGAAGGAGGCCATTCAGCCCATCGAATCTGCACCGAGAGAGCAGAGACTGAAAGCAATCTTCCCAGGAGGAAATGTTTGCTCATCCATCTTCCACTGTGGGAGAAGCGATGGCGAACGGGTCCAGACCGGCGATGGCGAGGCAACGCCTGCGGCGTTGAGAACTCAAACGATGTGCTTTGGGATGGTGTCACCGAGGGGCAATCCCAGACTGTTTCTTCTCTGTGCCTCGTCCCCGAGGCCAATGGAGGTCAGCTCACTCCACACACACACACACCTGAGCTCGCTCTTTAAGAAGCGCATTTCCCCGCCCGTGATCACCACCCAGTCTCCTGTCGAACTGCACAAGGATAATGCGGCAGATAGTCATTCCATCCTCACAACTGCCTCCAGCACCACTGAGTTTAAGAATATTGGGTCCTAATCTGATGCCATAAAGGCAATGAACCTTTTCCTTGTTTAGAAAGCCTTGACCCATGTGGAATTTAGAAGAATGAGGGGAGATCAGATTGAGGTATACAAGATGCTGAAAGGTATGGATAAAGTAGACGTGGAGCGGATGCTTCCTCTTGTGGGGCATTCTAGGACGAGAGGTCATAGTCTTAGGAAAGGGATAGCAAATTTAAAACAAAGTTGAGGAGAAACTACTTCTCCCAAAGGGTTGTGAATCTGTGGAACTCACTACCCCAAAGTGCGGTGGATGCTGGGACAGTGAGTAAATTTAAGGAGGAGTTAGACAGATTTTTAATGGGTTGAAGGGTTATGGGGAGAAGGCAGGAAAATGGGGATGAGGAGCATATCAGCCATGATAGAATGGAGGAACGGACTTGATGGACCGAATGGCCTAATTCTGCTCCTATATCTTATGAACTTATGAACTTATAAGTCTGATAAGCTGATTTGCATCTGAACATTGATTCCAAAAGTAGGTTTTAAACCACGAATATAAAACAATAGAAGCTCCTATTATTCTCATGATTATTGCAATTGCTCTCAAACCAGGATGTGGGTTATTTTGTTCTGGATAAGGATCTCCTTCCTGTGCCTGCATTACTCAGGCTGGACTTGGGACTCATGTGATTCTGCAGTTTAAAACCTGCACTCATAGCTTGGACCGAGCAATTTATGCCTGGAGCTCAAGACTTGTGTAGCTGTGAGCTGTGGATACAGGAATTTCTTAATGTTTAATAATGCAATGCTTTTTCATTCGTTGAACACGGGCGTCGCTGGCTGGGTCAGCATTTATACCCATCCCTAGATGCCCTTGAACCGAGTGTCTCACTTGGCCATTTCAGAGGGCAGTTGAGAGTCAACCACATTGCTGTGGCTCTGGAGTCACATGTGGGCCAGACCGGGTAAGGACAGCAGATTTCCTTCCCTAAAGGACATTGATAAACCAGATGAGTTTTTCCGACAATCGACAATGGTGTCATGGTCATCGGTAGATTCTTAATTCCAGATAATTTTTATTGAATTCAAATTCCATCATCTGCCGTGGTGGGATTCGAACCCCAGAACATTAACTGAGTTTCTGGATTAACCGTCCAGCGATAATACCGCTAGTCCTCCCCTAAATGTGAGGCTGGCCCTGGCAAGATTATTACAGAAACGTATAAAATTCCAGCAGGGCTGGGCAGACTGGACACAGGATGGTTGTTTCCCTGGTTGGGGAATCTAGAACCAGGGGACACAGTCTCAGGACAAGGGGGAGGCCAATTAGGACTATGAGGAAACCTTTATTCACTCAGAAGGCGCTGAACCTGTGGAATTCTCTCCCACAGCAGGCTGTGGAGGCCAAGTCATTGAACAAGAAAGAGATTTTGTTTTAGATTTTAACGGCATTGAGGTGTCTGGGGAGAAAGCAGGAAAATGCCAGTGAGATGGAGGATCAGCCATGATCATATCAAATGATAGAGCAGGCTCAAAGGGCTGAATGGCCTGCTCCTGCTTTACAAAGAACAGTACAGCACAGGAAACAGGCCCTTCGGCCCTCCATGCCTGTGCCGCTCCTTGGTCCAACTAGACCAATCGTTTGTATCCCTCCATTCCCAGGCTGCTCATGTGACTATCCAGGTAAGTCTTAAACGATGTCAGCGTGCCTGCCTCCACCACCCTACTTGGCAGCGCATTCCAGGCCCCCACCACCCTCTGTGTAAAAAACGTCCCTCTGATATCCGAGTTATACTTCGCCCCTCTCAGCTTGAGCCCGTGACCCCTCGTGATCGTCACCTCCGACCTGGGAAAAAGCTTCCCACTGTTCACCCTATCTATACCCTTCATAATCTTGTATACCTCTATTAGATCTCCCCTCATTCTCCGTGTTTCTCCCCTTTTGGTTACAGATTGAAACTACACGGGTAGCACAGTGGTTAGCACTGCTGCCTCACAGCGCTAGGGACCAGGGTTCAATCCCAACCTCAAGTGACTGTCTGTGTGGAGTTTGCACATTCTCCCTGCTTCTGCGTGGGTTTCCTCCTACAGTCCAAAGCTTTGCAGGTTAGGTAGATTAGCCATGGTAAATTGCACCTTGGTAACCAAAGGTGTGCAGGTTAAGTGGAACACGCTGCCCGGGGAGGTGGTGGGAGCTGGAACGATTGCGGCATTTAAGAGGCAACTAGACAAATACATGAATAGGATGGGAATGGAAGGATACGCACTCTGTAAGTGCGTACAGTTTTAGTTTAGGCAGGCATCATGATCGACGCAGGCTTGGAGGGCCGAAGGGCCTGTTCCTGTGCTGTACTTTTCTTAGTTCTTTATTGATTGGCCATGCTAAATTGTCCCTTAGTGACCAAAGATGTGTCGGTTAGGTAGATTGGCCACGCTAAATTAGCATCCCAAGATGTATAGGTTAGGGGGATTAGTGCGGTAAAAATGTAGGGTGACAGGGTAAGCCTGGATAAGAGTCAGTGCAGATTCAATGGGCTGAATGGCCTCCTTCTGCACCGTAGGGATTCTATTCTATGATATTTTAGCCTCTTTCCAGTCTCCAGCGAGTGGTTAAAGACATGGGAACGGCTCATACTGCACCTGCCCCATCTCCTTCAGGACCAATCCCTGAGTAGATATCATCTGGACCATCAGTCTGATCCTGTACACGATTCCTAATTCTGTCTAAAATAACATATCTACCTTCACCATAATCCTTCTTCTGCCACCTGCCACTCAATGCTCCCAATTGAACACCATTTGCACGAGTAACGACATTGCTGCAAAGTATTTGTTCTGTAACTCTGCCATCCTTATCCTTAAACACACATCCCAATCTTTGTTAATCAGTCCCTGGCTCCCAGCAAAGTGGGATAAGCTTTCACTCTCTCTCTCTCATTATTGTTTGCGATCCTTTCTTCCCCCTCAACCTTTCAACAAAAGACCTTAGTTTTTGCTAACTTTTTCCCAGCGATTAGGTTTTAAGTACTTTTAGTTTATATTTAAAGAAAACAAAACACATTTTGTTTACATCTGTAAGTCTGAAAGTGACCTGGGCAAAGAGAACATGAAGTTCGCCAAAACAGTTCAGCCAGAAGATACACACAAACCGCAACTTTCAATTTTCTCCCATCAATTTCCCTCTCAGGATATTATGAGCATTGAGTCGCGGAGCCAATGTAGCACAGTAAGAGGCCATTCAGCCTATTGAGTCCATGCTGTCCCTCTGTAGAGCAATCCAGAGAGTTTCATTCCCCCATCTCTGCCCCGGCTCTCCCTCATTACCTCTGCAAGTTTATTTCCTTCAAGCGCCAGCCCAATTTCCTCTTGAAATCATTGCCATCCCTGCTTCCATCACCCTTGTAGATATTCAGCTCCAACTGATTATCATTTGATCACTTACCAGGGGACATAGGTTTAAGGTGCGAGAGGCAAGGTTTAAAGGAGATGTACGAGGCAAGTTTTTTTACACAGAGATTGGTGGGTGCCTGGAACTCGCTGCAGGGGAGGTAGTGGAAGCAGATACGATACTCAGTTTTAAGGGGCGTCTGGACAAATACATGAATAGGATGGGAATAGAGGGATGTGGTCCCCGGAAGGGTAGGAGTTTTAGTTCAGTCAGGCAGCATGGTCGGTGCAGGCTTGGAGGGCCGAAGGGCCTGTTCCTGTGCTGTAATTTTCTTTGTTCTTTGATGTGTAAAAATAATTCTTCCTCACACTCACCTCCAGTCCAGAACCTCAACTCTGTGTCCTCCAGTCCTTCTGCAATAAATGAATGGAAATAGACTTTCTTTGTCCATGACCTTCGGACATCCTAAATTGCATTATAACCACTGAGGTATTTTGGGAGGGTCGTCACTGTTGTAAAGGAAGAAATTCGCCAGCCATTTTGTGCACGGCAAGCTCCCAGAAGCAGCTACGCGTCGGGGAGTCCCTTCAACTCTTTTAGCAATGTGGATTGTAATATGGTGTCACAGTGGTTAGCACATCCTGCTTCACAGTGCCAGGCTGTGTGGAGTTTGCCTGTTCTCCCCATGTCTGGGTGGGTTTTCTCCGGGTGCTCCGGTTTCCTCCCACAGTCCAAAGATGTGCAGGTTAGGTAGATTGGCCATGCTAAATTGCCCCTTAGTGTCCAAAGATGTGCAGGTTAGGTAGATTGGCCATGCTAAATTGCCCCTTAGCGTCCAAAGCTAAATAAACTTTATTTAAAGTTAACAAATATACTTTAAACTTTATTAAAACAGGAACTATTGTCCCAGCAGCACAAGTATGGAAGCTTTACACTGACAAACGCAGCTGACTGCAACCCCGCGAGTGGGTGGAAATCCAATGCAAAAATAACATCCCCCCACTCCCCCCAACCCACCCCCCCTCCCCCACCCCACAACCCCCCCCAACGCCCCCTCGCCACAGTCAGGTGTATATTGTGGAAGGCTAGCAATGAAGGCAGGTGGAGCAAAACATCACATCCAACTCCAACCACCTTCAACCAGAGGCATTATAAATGGACAGCAATGGTCACAGGGCAGTGGGGTCTGTGTTTGGACACTACTCCCCTGAAGAAGCTTTAAAGTTAAAGTTTATTGATTTGTGTCACAAGTAAGGTTACATTGACACTGCAATGAAGTTACTATGAAAATCCCCGAGCCGCCACGCTCCAGCTCCTGTTCGGGTACACTGAGGGAGAATTTAGCATGGCCAATGCACCTAACCAGCACATCTTTGGAGTGTGAGAGGAAACCCACGCAGACACGGGGAGAACGTGCAGACTCCGCACAGACAGTGACCCGAGGCCGGGAATCGGACCCGAGGCCGGGAATCGAACCCGGATCCCTGGTGCTGTGGGGCAGCAGTGCAAACCACTGTGCCACCGTGTCGTCCTGGATGCCAGTGTGAAAGCTCCCTACACTGTGTGTTTCCCTCTGCCCTCTCCAGGCAACCCTATTCTTGCAGTAAGGGCTTCCACAGAGCAAGCCCTCCTTTGCCTAACTCTCTGTGGAGTCAGATTGCCCGAGGCGCAGTTTTGTAGCGAGCCTTGTTTTCTTTACAGAACAGGCCTGGGAACATATTGGCTCTGTGGCAGCGAGCGCAAATGATATGCAAAGGCTTTGAGTTAATTATTTACATGGCCACGGAATTTGTGTATCAAAATACTTCTGCTTATTCACCATGACTGTTAATCTGGTTAATCCTTCACTTGCTCCCAGGCCTCTCGTTTGGGCCCTGTGTATATATGTTCCCAGCTGCCATTTACCCTGATGCTTGTAATTGATCAAGTCGGTTCAATTGAAAAGAGGTTTCTGCAGCTACGGTTATCCCTACACTCGCCCAACACAACCGATTAACATCGATAGAACTCTCGTCAGACTGGATTCGAGGAATTAAAGTCACCAAATTGATTTATCATCTATTTCCTCAACACTTGAACACAGAAGCCCTCAAGAAGCAGTTGTACAAGGGCTCAGGCTTGGTGCGGAGAGTCATGCCGGGCATGTAGGAATGGTCACAGATCAGCCTGAGTAACCTTGATATTGTATAGAGTCATTGAGCAATGCAGCACGGAAACAGGCCCTTCAGCCCAACCACTCCATACTGACCATGATCCCCTCTCAGCTTGTCTCTAATAGAGGCAGCTAGTCCCAAATTAACATTGACCCATGTGCTCTTCTGGTGATGAAGGAGTGGCGCTCTGAAAGCTCGTGATTCCAGGTAAACCTGTTGTTGTGAGATTTCTTACTTCCGTAGGTGTTTCTGGATGGTGATTATTGGCAAAACACATCATTCAAACCAGCCTCCCATCCATTGACTCTGTCTACGCTTCTCACTGCCTCGGCAAAGCAGCCAGCATAATCAAGGCCCCCACGCACCCAGGACATTCTCTCTTCCACCTTCTTCCGTCAGGAAAAAGACACAACAGTCTGAGATCACGTACCAACCGACTTATGATTGGCATGGGCTGGAGGGCCGAAAGGCCTGTTCCTGTCTGTACTTTGTTCTTTTGTAAGAACAGCTTCTTCCCTGCTGCCATCAGACTTTTGAATGGACCTACCTTATATTAAGTTGATCTTTCTCTACACTCTAGCTATGACTGTAACACTACATTCTGCACCCTCTCCTTTCCCTCTCCACTGTGTAATCTATGAGCGGTATGCTTTATCGGTATAGCGCGCAAGAAACAATACTTTTCACTGTATACTAATACACGTGACAATAATGAATCAAATCAAGTCAAAACAAATCAAATCAAAGATTTTGGACAATTCACTTTCTCTCCTACCCCGCTAGGCCAGAGGAATAGAATACAATTGAAGCACTCACTCCACCATCACTCAGCACCATCACTCCTTATGGATTGTGCCCGCCTGACCGGCACGGTGGCACGGTGGTTAGCACTGCTGCCTCACAGCGCCTAGGACCCAGGTTCAATTCCCAGCTTGGGTCGCTGTCTGTGTGGAGTTTGCACATTCTCCCCGTGTCTGCGTGTCTCCTCCATGTGCTCCGGCTTCCTCCCGCAATCCGAAAGACGTGCTGGTTAGAGTGCATTGACCATGCTAAATTTTCCCTCAGTGTACCCGAACAGGCGCCGGAGTGTGGCGACTAGGGGATTTTCACAGTAACTTCCTTGCAGTGTGCCAACTTGCGACACTAATAAATAAACATTAAGCTTTAACACTCTGCTGCTCAACAACATGCGTTGATATAGCGCCGTTATTGTAAAAGATCCAATGTTGTTTCACAGGTGTGTCCCGAAGAAAAACACAGCAGTCTCACTGCGCCAAAGTCGGTACGTAAAAAAAATGATAGTTTTTTTGTCAACTTAAATGCAAAATCCCTTCTTTACTCTTCACCGGGAAGAGAAATTGCCCGTGTCCTCCTCTCTTAACGTCATATCGAATTCTCTAGTAGGAAGTGAGTGAGAGCCAGGAGCAGGCAATATTACCATTGATTGTCCTTTCCCGTATGATAAGAGTGTGTGGTGTTGCTCTACTGATATTGACAGGTTGAGTGAGCGGGCGAAATTATGACAAATGATGTTGAAATATGGGCAGGAGTGAAATAATCTGCTTCGGACTCATGAGAGATAAACTGGACATGTTTCGAAATGGTGAATTACAGAGGAAGAGAAATTTGCAAGCCCAGTCATTTATTGAATTCAAATTTCACCATCTGCAGGAGTGAGATTCGAACCCAGATCCCCGGAGCATTCCCCTGGCTTTCTGGTATCCTAGTCCAGCGACAATACTGCTGTGCCACCGCCTCGCCCCGTAAGGCACATGCCGGGCTTGCTTTAAGACTGGTGAGTCTCGTTGGGCTGTATGGGGATTGAATCGTGTTCTGGACATGATAAGCACTACACTCTAATCAGCACAGTAGCACACAGTGGTTAGCACTGCTGCCTCACAGCGCCAGGGACCGGGGATTCGATTCCGGCCTTGGGTCACTGTCTGTGAGGAGTTTGCACATTCTCCCCCATGTCTGTGTGGGTTTCCTCCAGGTGTTCCGGTTTCCTCCCACTGTCCAAAGGTGTGCGGGTTTAGGTGAATTATCCATGCTAAATTGTCCCTTAAGGCAGAGTTTTCCTGTCCTGCCCGCCATGGGAATCATAAAGCGCGGGACACAGACCACGCAAAGGTCGACTTTGGGCGGGATTTTCCAGTCTTGGGATGAGTGCGGCCAGACCATCCCATCCAAAGATGGGTGCAGGTTAGATGCATTAGCCACAGTAAAATGTGTGGGCGTACAGGGATAGGGCAGGGGAGAGAGCCTGTGTAGGATGCCACTTTAGAGAGTCAGTCCGATCTCGATGGGCCAAATGGCCTCTTCTGCACCGTAGGGGTTCGATAATTCTATGATTCTTCTATGATCTGAACTAACCAAACAGCAATACATATTCCAACACTTTTCCCATATCTAGTGGCAAACTAAGGCAGACTTTAATCTGTTTCTATATCGAGTAATTCCAAGAACAGGTCTGTCACCAGGGGCTTATAGCTTGAGGGGGGCCATTCCACATCAAGCGTGGCTGACCAGGAGTCTCTCCCACTCTTACCACCAGCCATTGGTGGGTTTGGAAGGATTTTGCAGGTTGACACGCAACCTGTTTGGCCGCGTGATGAACGCACTTTCCTTGGCCATCAAGTCTGCAAACAGACATAGATAGGATGCAAAGCTGGGCTGAAAAATGGCAAATGGAGTTTAACCCTGATAAATGTGAGGTGATTCATTTTGGTAGGACTAATTTAAATGTGGATTACAGGGTCAAAGGTAGGGTTCTGAAGACTGTGGAGGAACAGAGAGATCTTGGGGTTCATATCCACAGATCTCTAAAGGTTGCCACTCAAGTGGATAGAGCTGTGAAGAAGGCCTATAGTGTGTTAGCTTTTATTAACAGGGGGTTGGAGTTTAAGAGCCGTGGGGTTATGCTGCAACTGTACAGGACCTTGGTGAGACCACATTTGGAATATTGTGTGCAGTTCTGGTCACCTCACTATAAGAAGGATGTGGAAGCGCTGGAAAGAGTGCAGAGGAGATTTACCAGGATGCTGCCTGGTTTGGAGGGTAGGTCTTATGAGGAAAGGTTGAGGGAGTTAGGGCTGTTCTCTCTGGAGCGGAGGAGGCTGAGGGGAGACTTGATAGAGGTTTATAAAATGATGAAGGGGATAGATAGAGTGAACGTTCAAAGACTATTTCCTCGGGTGGATGGAGCTATTACAAGGGGGCATAACTATAGGGTTCGTGGTGGGAGATACAGGAAGGATATCAGAGGTAGGTTCTTTACGCAGAGAGTGGTTGGGGTGTGGAATGGACTGCCTGCAGTGATAGTGGAGTCAGACACTTTAGGAACATTTAAGCGGTTATTGGATAGGCACATGGAGCACACCAGGATGATAGGGAGTGGGATAGCTTGATCTTGGTTTCAGATAAAGCTCGGCACAACATCGTGGGCCGAAGGGCCTGTTCTGTTCTATGTTCTAAGTCCTGGGGTGGGACTCGAACCTGGAGCTCCTGGCTCAGAGGCAGGGACACTAACCCACTGCGCCACAAGACATCCTTGTCGGGTCATCATCACATTGGTGTTTGTAGGAGTTGGCGATGTGCAAATTGCTTACTGGGTTTTTCACATGACAACAATGATCACAATTCAAAAGTACTTCATCACGTATAAAGTTTGCAATGACCTGTGTTGTGAAAGTCTTTTTTTGTATATATTAGATTCCAGATTAGAATTAACTTGCAATTACTGATTAGATAACAGACTGCAACTCATTTCCCGTTACTGATTGGATGGCAGTCTTTAACTCAGTCCCAATTATTTATTTGATTACAGTATGTAACTCATTCGCAGAATTCAGATTGTAAGCAATTTTATTTTCTCATTTATTGGTGTTTGGGATCTGGGCATCACAGGCAAGGTCAGTGTTTCCCAACATGAGTTGCCCATCAGAAGGTGCCACCTTCCTGAACTGATGCAATAACTACGGTGTGGTGCACTCAAAGTTAAATTTTAAGTGTTAAGTTTATTTATTAGTGTCACAAGTAGGCTAACATTAACACTGCAATGAAGTCACTGTGAAAATCCCCTAGTCGCCACACTCCGGTGCCTGTTCGGGTACACTGAGGGAGAATTTAGCACGGCCAATGCACCCTAACCAGCACGTCTTTCAGACTGTGGGAGGAAACTGGAGCACTCAGAGGAAACCCACGCAAACATGGGGAGAATGTGCAAACTCCGCACAGACAGTGACCCGAGGCTGGAATTGAACCCGGGTCCCTGGCACTGTGAGGCAATAGTGCTGACAACTGTGCCATCGTGCCGCACAAATGCTATTGAGTAGGGAGTTCCAGCATTTTGACCCAGTGACAGTGGTGGAACGGTGGCATGTGACTTTGAGGAGAAGTTGGCGTGGCCCCATGGCAGTTACGTGGTCACGTTTGTGAGTTTTGGCAGCTGCTCTCGCAGTTGCCTTGATGGGGCAGGTAACCAGCGGTTGATTTGATTTGATTTATTATTATCACATGTATTAACATACAGTGAAAAGTATTGTTTCTTGCGCGCTATACAGACAAAACATACCATTCATAGAGAAGGAAAGGAGAGAGTGCAGAATGTAGTGTTACAGTCATAGCGAGGGTGTAGAGAATGATCAACTTAATGCAAGGTAAGTCCATTCAAAAGTCTGACGGCAGCAGGGAAAAAGCTGATCTTGAGTCGGTTGGTACGTGACCTCAGACTTGTGTATCTTTTTCCCCAAGGAAGAAGGTGGAGAGAGAATGTCTGGGGTGCGTGGGGTCCTTAATTATACTGGCTGCTTTGCCGAGGCAGCGGGAAGTGTAGACAGAATCAATGGATGGGAGGCTGGTTTGCGCGATGGATTGGGCTACATTCACGTCCTTTTGTAGTTCCTTGCGGTCTTGGGCAGCGCAGGAGCCCATACCAAGCTGTGATACAACGAGAAAGAATGCTCTCTATGGGGCATCTGTAAAAGTTGGTGAGAGTCGTAGCTGACATGCCAAATTGTGGGGACAATAAAGAGATCCATTCTTCATCGATGGGGGTCCATTACAACTGGGAGGGGGTATGGTTATGGTTGGCTTCCAGGGCTGTGAGACTGGTGGGGGAGGGTGGGGGTAGCGAGGTGAGGGGTGCTGCCAGAGCTGTGGGAGCAGAGGGCTGGAAAGGTATGGGAGGTGAGGTGCTGGTTGGCAGAGCAGCTATGAGGGAATATAAGCAGGAAGTGGGTGGATACGAAACAAACACGTGATTTGAAGCGCCACGTGATGGATAAAATAACGTCCCAGGTGCACGCGATCTGAGGCATGGGACAGTGGCCTCAAATATGGGCAGCATGATGGCACAGTGGTTAGCACTGCTGCCTCACAGCGCCAGGTTCAATTCCAGCTTTGAGTGACCGTCTGTGTGGAGTTTGCACGTTCTCCCCGTGTCTGCATGGGTTTCCTCCAAGTGCTCCGGTTTCCTCCCACAGTCCAAAGATGTGCAGGTGAGGTGGATTGGCCATGCTAAATTGTCCCTTAGGGTCCCAAGATGTGCAGGTTAAGTGGATTGGCCATGCTAAACTACCTCTTAATGTCTAAAGATGCGCAAGTTAGGTGGATTGGCCATGCTAAATTGTCCCATGGAGAACAATGATGTGCAGGTTAGGTGGATTGACCATGTTAAATTGCCCGTTAGAGTCCAAAGATGTGCAGGTTAGGTGGATTGGCCATGCTAAATTGTCCCTTAGTGTCCAACGACATGTAGCTTAGGTAGATTGGCCATGCTAAATTGCTCTTTAGTGTCCAAAGATATAATTATGTTCGAGGGATTAGCGGGGTAAAATACGTGTGCTTATGGGATTGGGGCCTGGGTAAAAATTGGTGCAGACCTGATGCATTGTAGAGATTCTATAAGAGAATTGGCATCAGATCTCCTGGACTCGTTTCGATCGCCTCAGGGGGTCGGAGAGGAATTTCCCAGATTTTTTTCCCCATATTGGCCCTGGGGTTTTTCACTCTGGGTTTTTGCATCTCCCTGGAGATCACATGGTCTGGAATGGGGGGGTGGGGGTGAGTTAATAGGTTGTAATGAACAAAGCATCGTAGCTGTGAGGGACAGCTCGGTGGATAGGATTTTGGTATGTAGATAGGCTGGAAAATTGGGCGGGGATCCTGGATTCAGGATTCAATCCTGGACCGGGGAGCGGCGCGGGCTTGGAGGGCCGAAGGGCCTGTTCCTGTGCTGTATTGTTCTTTGTTTGTAGATGTGTGAAGAACCAGGTGAAACTGAACTTTGTGAAGAGGTGACTAAATGATTGAAACATATGACTGTAAATGGATGTTATTGGGAGGGATATTTGGAAGGAATTTGATGAAGCCGCTCATAAGAGATTGTCAATCGAAATAGGCGTTCATGGAATTGAAATGAAATTATTGGCCTGGCTGAGTTGATGGGGATAGAAACTGGAGGAAATAGAAATAAATTGGCAAAATGTGACTAGTGGTGTCCCACAACAATCTTTTCTGTGGCCTCAACAGGGCCACCTAAACCTCGGAGTAAGTTCAAACAGATCCCATTATGGCTGGTCGAAGGGTCTAAACCCATAATGTGGAAGTCACAGATTGATGGAATAGACACAAACCCTCTTGAATTATCATGGTCTGAAGGTTTTGTTTCAGTATCCCACTCTATAAACATGAAACAATACAGGCTGAAATTGCCAGCAAGGGTTTAAAAAGAGCCTTTTGCATGACTGCTTTGATTGACAGTCTATATTGTGTCAGTAGAAAATATATTACCATCTGTTCATGAAGTTTAAATGCGGACCTCTGTTGACATATCCCAAGGGCTATTATTATGTTATTATGAATGCTTGGCTGAATTTCAACAGCTACATTTATCTCAGCAGGGGGCTCTGCGTTCACAGTTTGAGAGTTTAAAGAGGCTATTAAAGGATTAGCTGTCTTTAAGGTTGGGTCTGAATAGAGGACTGTTTGCTCTTTTAAGAGATTAGCCATATGAGGAGATTTAAAAGCTTCAAACGAGTTTCATCAATGGGGGGGGCTTTGTCACTATCAAGTGTGTATGTGTACGTGTGAGAGTGAAAACATTTTAGATTGTTCAAAGTTTTATTTTCATCTCCACATGGTCAGTCCGCTTTTAAGAATGGGTGAGTGGCTGCAGAGGTGGCATAGGAAAACGTGGGGGAGAGAGTTGGAGAGGGGGCATGAGATGGCATAGAGTCGTGAACAGGGGTGATAGGGGCTGTGAGGGCTATAGTGCTTAACATCTTTTAAAATGAGGGGAATGAATTCCCAGCAAACGGAGGCAGCCCTGGCACTTGCCGCCCCACAGCCGCTTAGGATCTCCTTCCAAGGTTGGCGATTCTGTCTTGACACCACCCCCCCAACTCCTCAGAGTGAAAATTGGGCCTAAGGGCCCTTTAAACCGAGGTGTACCCAGAGAGAACTTGAGCTACCTGCGTAAGGAGTGAAAATCTGGCCTCTGAGCTCCCTTCGCTGCCATATGTATTTATGTCACAGGCCCAGTTAATTTCCAGTAACTCACTCCCTGGCATTGATTATATTTCAGGCTATAACTAACTCCAAACTATTGATTAAATTACAGCCTCTAATTTATTCCAGGTTATTGATTAGATCGTGCACTGTAACTCACTCCCAGGTATCTGTTAGATTACAGCACTAACCAACAATATTACAATCATCGCAACAATGCATGATTAGGTACATGAGTCTTGGCTGTTAATGAAACATTGTATGCTGCTCAGAACTTGTGTTTTTCAGTCAGTTAATTTATGGTGAAATGATAATTCCTGATGCCACAGAGGCAGTACGTTTTTCTGCGTGTTATAAGCTATCGCTGAATCTCCGACTGGGTGGCACAGTGGTTAGCACTGCTGCCTCACAGCGCCAGAGACCTGGGTTCGATTCCCAGCTTGGGTCACCGCCTGTGTGGAGTCTGCAAGTTCTCCCCGTGCCTGGGTGGGTTTCCTCCGGGTGCTCTGGTTTCATAGACTCATTGTAGTAGGAGGTCCTTTGGCCCATCGAGCCTGCACCGACAACAATCCCACCCAGGTCCTATCCCCGTAACCCCACTAATCCCCGTAACTTCCGAATGCCCCTGACACTGAGGGGCAATTTATCATGGCCAATCAACCTCACCCGCATATCTTTTGAGTGTGGGAGGAAACCTGAGCACCCGGAAGAAACCGACGCAGACACAGGGAGAACGTGCAAACTCCACATAGACAGTGAGCCGAGGCTGGAATTGAACCCGGGTCCCTGGCGCTGTGAGGCAGCAGCGCTAACCACTGTGCCATGCACAGTTTCCTCAGTTTGGGTTCCTCCCACAGCCTGAAACACGTTAGGTGCATTGGCCGTGCTAAATTTTCCCTCAGTGTACCCGAACAGGCGCCGGAGTGTGGAGACTTGGGGATTTTCACAGTAACTTCATTGCAGTGTTAATGTAAGCCTACTCGTGACACCAGTAAATAAATTAGAGGGCATAAAAACAATGTGGGAAGAAAATCACTGCGGTTTTTGGAAATCTCAAATCGAAACAGCAAAGAGCTGGAAAATCTCAGCAGGTCTGGAAGCACCCGTGGAGAGAAAAACAGAGTTGCTGAGTGAAATTTCCCAGCCATTCCCACTGGTGGAATCTTTCAGTCCCTCTGCACAACAGCACCCGGTGGTGAAGTGTGCAAACAATGTTGATAACGGAGGGACTGGAAGGACTGGCCGCCATGACATGGCTGGCCGCAAAACACACTGCGAGGGATGGGCGGAATATCTTGCAATGTTTCAAGTCCATTTGACTCTTCCATGGAACCGGAGAGAGGCAGAAATGTGATGAAGCTGAAGAGACAAGTGGAGCAAAATAATAGGTCAGGGATAAGTTGGTGGGCAGGACCAACACGATAGTTTAGAAAGCCCACCAATGCCTCCATTTTCTCAGAAGACTAAGGAAATTTGGCATGCCCACTACGACTCTCTCCAACTTTTACAGATGCACCATAGAAAGCATTCTTTCTGGTTGTATCACAGCTTGGTCTGGGCTCCTGCTCTGCCCAAGACCACAAGAAACTACGAAAGGTCGTGAACGAAGCCCAGACCATCACTCAAACCAGCCTCCCATCCATTGACTCTGTCTACACTTCCTGCTGCCTCAGAAAAGCAGCCAGCATAATTAAGGACCCCACACACCCCGGACATTTTCTCTTCCACCTTCTTCCATCGGGAAAAAGATTCAAAAGTCTGAGGTCACGTACCAACCGATTCAAGAACAGCTTCTTCCCTGCTGCCATCAGAATTTTGAATGGATCTACCTTGCACTAAGCTGATCTTTCTCTACATCCTAGCTATGACTGTAACACTACATTCTGCACTCTCTCCTTTCCTTCTCTATGAATGGTATGCATTGTCTGTACAGCGCGCAATACTTTCCACTGTATACTAATATGTGTGGCAATAATAAATCAAATCAAATCAAAAGATTAAAGGACAAAGCGTTCATGGAACACAAGAGTGGTGATGATAGTATAAGGGTGAATGCTCTGGTGCAGGGTAAGTGTTAATAGCAGAGTAAAGGTCAGCACTGCGTGAAAGCTAAATAGCAGAATGTGTTAAAAGCAGAAAGAGAGGTCAGCACTGTCTGAAAGCAAAAAATAATACACAGATTGGCCCTTAGGGAGGGTGGGGAACATTCAAAATGGAGGTCAGAGTTCATGGTCTGAAGTTGCTGAACTCGGTGTTGAGTCCAGAAGGCTGTAAAGTGCCTCATTGGGAGATGAGGTGCTGCCCCCTCAGTTTGCATTGGGTGGGTGTCACTGGAAGATTGCAACAGGCCAAGGGCGGACACGTGAGAGTGAGAACAAGCTGGTGATTTAAAATGGCAAGCGACGGGAAAGGCAGAGTCACGCTTCTGACTGAGTGAAGGCCAAGTGTCACCCAGTCAGGGATTAGTCACCCCAATGTAGAGGAGGCCACGGTGTGGGAAGCAAATCATTTTCCACCTGACTTCAGGCATTTATAAAGGAAAAAGCTTGCATTTCTATAGCCTCTGCTAAGGTTGCAGAGCAGTGATTGTTGACTCTGAAAAAAAGGCTCAAGGCAGAGGTGAAGGCAGCCTTTGACCTGTGTCCATAGCGAGTAATTCCCGGAACAGGTCGCTAGTCTGTCGCCAGGGGCTTATAGCTTGAGGGGCGTCACTCCACATCAAGCGTGGCTGACCAGGAGTCTCTCCCGCTCTTACCTCCAGCCATTGGTGTGTTTGGAAGGATTTTGCAGATTGATACTCAACCTGTTTGGCCGCGTTATGAACGCACCTTCCTTGGCCATCAGGTCCTGGGGTGGGACTGGAACCCGGAGCTTCTGGTTCAGAGGCAGGGACGCTAACCCCACTGCCCCATGAGATCTCCACCTTCTAAATAGTGCTTGGGATCTTTCACATCCACCTGAGAGGTCAAACAGGCCTAGAGTTTAATGCTCCATCCAAAAATCAGCATCTCCTAAAGCACACTCCTCCCTCAGTAACGTCTGAGAGTTTCAGCATTGATTTTGTGATTAAGTGCGGGTTATTATTAAATCATAGGATCCCTGCAATGCAGAAGGAGACCATTCAGCCCATCGAGTCTGCATCAATTCTCCAAAAGAGCATCCCATTCAGGATCAACCCCTGCCCCATCCCGTAACCTTGTGCATTTAGTATGGCCAATCCCCTTAACATGCACATCTTTGGACACTTAGGGGCAATTTACCACAGCCAATTAACCAAGCCTATACACCTTTGGATACTAAGGGACAATTTAGCATGGTCAATCCACCTAACCTACACATTTTTGGACACTGAGGGGCAATTTAGCATGGCCAATCCGCCTAACCAGCACATCTTTGGACCATGGGAGAAAACCAGAAGACTCAAAAGAAAATCACGTGAGGAACAGACAAACTCCACACGGACAGTCACCCGAGGCTGGAATTGAACCCAGGTCCAAACAGAATCGTCCGGGCTCACTTGCCTTAATGGCCTCGCCAGTGGGCCCAAAGGCCAATGAGGCCCCCCAGGTGGTTGGGGCAGGGGGGCAGTGCCCCTTGAGCAGTGGTAGCCTGGCACTCCCAGCCTGGTACCCTGGCACTGCCCTCAGGGCACTCTGACACTGCCCACCGGGCACTGGGCAATGCCAAGGAGTGGGGCTTAAAGGGAGGTGGTGGGGCTGCACACTCTGCAATCAGGGAATGGCCAAAGTGGCGATCAACCAGGAGGGTATTGGTTGGCGATCAGCCGGGTGGGATGTATCAGGGCAGCGATTGGCGGGAGATGGTACTGGGATGATGATCGGCCGGGGTTGCCAGCGATTGGCCAGGGAGGCAGCAACCGGGGGAGGGGTTCGATGTCCAGGAGGCTGGGGGCAGTGACAGAGATCTCAGTGTTATGTGTACACTTGTACACAGAACACTGAGAGACCAAG
Source organism: Mustelus asterias (assembly GCF_964213995.1). NCBI lineage: Eukaryota > Metazoa > Chordata > Chondrichthyes > Carcharhiniformes > Triakidae > Mustelus > Mustelus asterias. The sequence continues at coordinate 25,321,722 of NC_135828.1, forward strand.
GTGCTTGCGCAATAGCACCCCTCGCAGTCAGCAGCCAACTTCCCAGCAAGAATAGACTCCGTACACTCCCCCTACTGGCGTGAATCACTCTTTGCCCCATTTCTTTCTCTAAGTGGCATAAAATCATGCCTGAGGGCTTGCCCAAAAAATGGCGCGATTCTCTTCCGTTTGCACACTCATTTCACACTTAGACCGGAATTTTCCCATCCCGCCCACCACGGGAATCATAGCGGGTGGTGGGAGGGTGGCGGGCAATGCAATGGTCCGTTGACCTTGGGTGGGATTTTTCGGTTTGGGCCAAGTGTGGCCGGAAAATCCCGCTCTTGGAGGTTTTTTTTTGTAAGATCATTCCCAGAATTACAATAGACCAGGCTTGTGTATTGGGATTTAATCTCCTTAGTGTGGAGTTCTGAAAAATGTGTTCCCCTAAAGATCCATCTGAGTTAGTGCCTGCAGTCTAGCTCAGAGGTTCTGATATTTCAGGTCTTTTGAGGGAATATAATGGGACAGGCCGAATGAGTTCAGTCCATTGTCCTGAAGGATTCTCTCCAATACCTTGGAAGATCAGCGAAAATATTCCGAGTGGTCCCTCTTTTTGGAGATATTGGATATAATTAGTTACCGTCCCAGAAAATTGAACTGAGGACAGGTCAGGAGACTCACTCATAATTCAATGTAAACAATTGGGATTGATGCAATGGATGAAGTGTTGTCCATTCACCTCTGCAATGTGGTTCTAATTTTAGCCAAGATTTAAGGGATGATCATAGAATGCCTACAGTGCAGAAATAGGCCATTCGGCCCATCGATTCTGCACCGAGCACAATCCCACCCAGACCCTATCCCCATAACCGCATGCATTTATCCTAGCTCATCCCCCTGACACTAAAGGACAATTTAGCATGGCCAATCCACCTAACCTGCACATCTTTGGACTGTGGGAGGAAACCGGAGCACCCGGAGGAATCCCATGTAGACACGGGGAGAATGTGCAAACGCCACACAGACAGTCACCCAAGCCAGGAATTGAGTCTGGGTCGCTGGCACTGTGAGGCAGCAATGCTAACCACTGTGCCACTGTGCCACTCCACAGCCTAATTTGTTCTGCTTGAGTCTGGGTACAATGTGTGGGTCATTTTGGAGTGTCTGAATGCAGATTTCCGGGGGTGCAGAATCATAGCGTTAAATCATGTTAATTCTTCATGAATTGTGTGTTGATACTGTGCATGAAGAAATGTATTTATATTATGTTTTTTTGTGAGGGGTATGTTTAAAGTTCAGCTCTGGTTTACCTGGTGCCAATCTGTCTGCAAACCAGGCAGCTCCAAGCTGAGAATGCAGGAGAATAATTGATAATGAGATGTTTGTTTTAATCTGAACTAATGCATTTGTTTTTGGTTTTCCCCTGGGTTTTCAGAGTAGGGTTTTGATTAGGTTGACTGACAAAAGAGACAGAGTTGTGTGAGTGGCCACAGTTAAGCTTACAGGGAGAAGCAGTTTAGTTTCTGCTTGATCCTGAAAAAAGCCAGAGGTCTCTCTCTCTCTTTCTCTCTGGAGGCTGCTGCTTGAGTGTCAGAAGACAGGCGTCTCTACCTCTCTCGAGGGGTGTTCAAAGGCTTGAGTACTGGCAGTCCATGTACCAGCATGTAAACTTGTGTTGTTAGCTAACTGATTTTGAGGAGGTGTTTAAGTCTCGAAGAGGAATATTGCTTGAATTGGAACCAATAGAGATAGGTTGCAGTTAAGAATTGTATCTTGTCACATTTATGTATTTCAGTTGGTAAAAGTTCAGCTAATTCATTCGTTTCAACTATATTGTTAAGCAAAGTTTATTTTGATAAACACTACCTTATGGGTGGGATTTTATGACCTCACTTGACCTAAGACCAGAAAATCCCACCTGGAGGTCAACGGATCTTCCTATTGTCCGCCTCTCGCCTTCTCTGATTCCCATGGTGGGCGGGGCGATAGAATTCCGGCGAGTGTGTCAATGGAATCACACCTAGAGTGAAACACCTTGTCCTCACACAAATACCAAAGTACAAAATAGTTGGAGTCAAGTCTGGCTTCATAATATAATATACCCCAGGGTTCCTGCTCTGGTCCCTAACAATTGTTGACACAAAGTGGTGATGGGATGGTACATTCTTCCCTAAGATTGAGATGGATATAAAGGGCGGGATTTTCTGGCCGCGCTCGCCCTAAGGTCGGACAAATCCCATCCGAGGTCAACGGACCTTTGCATGGCGCGTGTCGTGTCCATGACGATTCCCGTGGCAGGCAGAATGGGAAAATTCAGCCCAAAGTGTCTTGATTCATGACGAGGAACAGAGAAAGTTTTACACCTCGAACTCTCTTATCCTTGCAGGTGTCAGCCATGTTTTGGCTCATCTGGTCATGCCTGGATCAGAGGTTTGTGGGTTTGCAATCACGCATCTCCCCCCCCAGGCGACGTCAAGACACTTCAGGCTTTGTTAGGAATGAAAGGAATGATTAAGAGAAATCAGGGACAGTGGATTGCTACCCAGGGCTGCCTTGGGACAGAGTTCCAATTCTTACACATTTACTACATGGCTGCTCAATGATTCTGCCTGAGAGAGGATTTCACCCTCTGGGCTGATTGGTCCCTACAGCCAGGTGACCCTCTTCTGTTGTGCTGTCTTCAAGAGATAGGCCCCAGAATTAGTACTGGGTTCAAATCCCAATCCATAAGACCCAGCAAAAGCGAGGCGGACACTCCAATGCAGTACATAGAGAGTGCAGGACGGCACGGTGGCACAGTGATTAGCACTGCTGCCTCACAGCGCCAGAGACCCAGGTTCGATTCCAGCCTCGGATCATTGTCTGTGTGGAGTTTGCACATTCTCCCCGTATCTGCGTGGGTTCTCTCCGGGTGCTCCAGTTTCCCCCCACACTCCAAAAATGTGCGAGTTAGGTCGATTGGCCATGCTAAATTGACCCTCAGTGTCAGGGGGACTAACAGTGTAAATATGTGGGGTTACAGAAATAGAGACTGGGTGGGATTGTGGTCGGTACAGACTTGATGGACCGAATGGCCTCCTTCTGCACTGTAGGGATTCTATGATTCTTAACTTACCCGGTTCTAAGAGTGACTGAGAGGTGTGCTGCTCAGTCACATACATACTTCATCTATTAGAGTTTTCTCCCGGCCAGAAGTCGATCTACACGGGATTCTTACGGCCAGCGCTCCCCGAATCACATGACAGATGTTGTCAGTCCTCATCTGGTGACTCAGATTCTGAAATTGGCCTTCATTCCGGTGACACTAATAAATGAACTTTAAACTCTTTTGTCAGAGCTGCTGTTTTTCTCTATTTCACTACCACCGAATGTCGTTGAGGCCAAAATGTTGAGTGATTTCAAGAAGAAATTAGATACAGCTCTTGGGGCTAAAGGGATCAGGATATTGAATTCGATGATCAGCCATGATCACAATGAATGGTGGGAGCAGGCTTGAATGGCCTACTCCTCTTTTAGCGTCTATCTTTCATTGCCCCATTTGGCCTTTAAGGTGGATGTTAAAGGGGGGGGCAAGGGGGGGCCTTCCCCTTGACACCTTGAACACCACTGAACACTGAAAGAGTGGCTTGCCCCTTGAACACATTGTTGTTTAGCTACCTTGCTGCTTGGGAATTGGCTGCTTGGGTTTGTCAAGTGACAAGATGCTTTGGGATGTCGTGAAAGGGATTACGACATCTCCCTTTCTTCTTTCCTGTCTGCCTGTGCTTGACGCGGAGCTCGATCTCGCCACAGTGAAGGCCTGTCACGGGCATGTATCCCATTTCTTTCACTCCCATCCCGCAATCCTTGGCCTCCAAAAGGGGAATCATCGTACCTGCACTGTGTGCTTATTCTGTGGAGCTCCAGATGACTGCCGTCCCGAGAGAAAGAACAGTTTTACACCCTCACAGAAATACAAAAGCCTTAAAATAAAATAGATATAGCATTGGAGAGAGATAGAGTAAGCAGCGCGGAATGATAAATGTGTTCAGAAGTGAGACTGACTGAATAACTCTCAA